>NW_028176495.1:0-262000 GCF_949987555.1 Borostomias antarcticus
GTCATTCAAAGTGATTAACTCTATGACGCCAATAATCCGTTGAGTCAGTAAAGGCTTGGTAAGCTGATTCTGATAGTCTGCGGTTCCTGTCAATAGGCCCAAGAAAGCGATCAGGTCATCAGTCTGATCAGATCGTAGGGGCAGTTCCGGTATTTCAGCACGGGAAGAAGTCAAACCCAGTCAGAAGGTAACAGCCTGCTCAAAGTGTTCAAACAGCTGTTCTGGATGCCCTGCACTTCTGGAAAAGTGGAACTGCATACAGGTCGTATCAACAGTGCTGAGCCGGTCCACCAACGTATCTGACAGTCTCGTATCTTCCAAGTAGACTCGTCGTATATCACCTGATGATGTGTGTTCCAACGTTGTAATCCAGTTAGGCATGGTCGTCAGGTCGGTGTAACCTCTGAGATAAATGGAGCCTCCCACGGAGAGGTTCTCGGGCAGGGCCGTCAGGCCGGTGCAACCGTCAAGAGAAAGGTAACCACCCACGGAGAGGTCCTCTGGCATGTCCGTCAGGCCGATGCAACCGTCAATAGAAAGGTAGTCTCCCATGTAGAGGTGCTCTGGCAGGGCCGTCAGCCAGGTGCAACCGACAAGACCAAGGTTGCCACCGACCTTGTAATGAACGTCCTTTGAAAATGCCCTACTAACAATCAGCTCCTTCAAATTGTTTGCGCAAATTTCTTCTTGCTGCATGACAGAACGAATCATGAATGGTTTTGGTTCCGACGAAGCTGTTCCAGAAGGCGTAATATATTTTGTTCCACCTTCATCTACACGATCACCATTCAGATTTGATGTTATTGAATTAGATGATCCAGACTGAGCCGTAGGTCTTATATTGTTATTCATTATTCACGAGATGTTCTACTTTTTTACTGTGTTGCACCAGCCAAATTGATATTACCCTTAATCCAACTGTTCTAAGCGGTAAAAGCATTCAGGAAAATCATGATATAGCTCCTCCAGTATCAGATTAAGAGTCTTGATAATCTTAGTTTGGTTGCACAACATCCCAAGAGCCGCAGATAGCTACATAACGTTAGTTCTACAAGATAATTAATTGCGCTACGTAGGCTTCAGCCTTTTTATACATATTTATGTTACAGGAAAATAGTGATTTGAGTACTTTATTGACTGGCAAAGGCTCAGAAGGAGCCATGTGGCACTTTTCAAAAAACATTCCTATACATCAAGCCTTTAAAATCCAAGAGCTGTAGCCAAAATTAAAGTGTCTAACTCACGTTAAATATATTGATACACGCATAACTAATGACTCTGATGCAGGTAATGTTGCTATCGGACAGGTAGTGGTAGCAATGATTATTAATGGCATTAGTTTTACCAGTCACACGTTGCATATGGGTTCATAATTTTTCTAAAATAAGCCTGTTGATCGGCTGGTTGAGAAGGCATTCGGGGAGAATATTTAAGCGATAAGATTCTTGGACGAGCTCTTGATGACTTGAATGATGCTGGCGTCAGATAGTTGTCCTGAACCTTGCTATCAAGGTCGTCAATCATCTGAAATTGCCTTGCATGGCATTGAATCTTGACGGTACCATTCTGTATGTTGATGGTGATTACAACAGCGATGAAAAAACCAGATACTTGTCCTGCATTCATATCTGCCAAGGATATAGCCGTGATCACCGTCCTGACTTGAATCAGAAGGTCTTGCAGTTAATGACAGAGAATCAGGCTGGTATTCCTCTATTCATGGCTTCATGCAGCAGCAATATAAATGACAACCAATGCTTTAATGAGATCATCAAAAAACACTTGGCCTGCTTCAAATAGGTCTTGAATGATCGTTATCTGGTAGACTATGTGACACTGTATGTTGACAAAACCATTCTGGTGAGGTCACTTGCTACAACGCCACATTCATTAGTTCTCCATGATTACGAAGGCGAGAGCATTCCTTATGGAAGTGCCAATACGCCTGCCAATCTACACTTGAATCAAGTGAGCGTAGCTTCAACATAGCCTCTGCCCTTTGCAAACTACACTTTGCCACGGTTAGATCCGTACGGTTATTTATCAAATGGCGTAAGCTCCATTAATGACTTCATTGGCAATCGGATAGACAGCGTACAGCGCCTTGTCATAGCAGAGTCTGGGACAGTTTTTTTTGGAGTAGTATGCACACTTATCATTGGCCTCACGTTTTAGCAGACCTCAAGAGCGCGCACTTTTCTGGACTACATTGTCCATCTGGACAGACTCTTCCATGAGTATCTTCAGGGACCGTTCCGCCACCCAGCTTTCGATAGCCTCATTACCCTTGTAGTGTAAGCAGCGGCCGGCTTTCCATAGATATTCAAGTACATGGATAAAGTTCATGATGATGGTTGCCTTAACTCCCTTCTTTTTCATAATCTAGGTAATCAGGTTCCGCTGATGAGGGTTCCCATCAATAACAATGATCCACTGCCGTTTCTGCTCCTGCTTTAGCCTGAGCTCTTCCTCGAAAGCTTCTTCTATCACGTCTTCTGCCTCTCTTTCTACACTGTCCCACACTCTCTTATTCTTGGATGTAACGTAATTTAACAACGTTGTCGCTCTTTCGATCTACATCCATGACTGATTCTGCCGTTCGAGGATTTGGTTTTACCGTATAAACGGTGGCTACCTGTGCCATTAGCTTGCGATCTTTCGTCTCTCCCGGACTGAGCTTGAGGTGCAGCTTCTGCTGACTTTTTTGCGCGTTCTTCATGGTTGCTTACTTCAACCATTTCTGGCGCATCACCAAGCCCTGACCGTCAAAACTGAGGATCTTTAGGTCTTCTGTTTGTTCAATCACAACCTTGTGCAGTTCGTAAAAAGCCTAAAAGTCTTGCGCCGTATCCGCTACCAGTTGCATAGTCTGTGGTTTTCCAACTATACTTGGGCAACTCTCACGATGTCGTTTAATTGTTCGATCATAAGAGCGATCCAGCACATCACTTACAATTTTTTTCCTCATGCTATCAGAGTACTGGTCAGTATTGAGGTTAAACTGAGCATCCAGCGGGAACACGCTTGATTGCTTTCGCTGGCTGTAACTGCGACGTCTGACTACGACAGACCAAACAAGCTGGTCAGTTGTCTGGAGGTATTGTTTCTAACGTGATTTCTCTACTAACCGTTGCGACCAGTTACCGATGATTGCTGCGGCTCATCATTGGTCTGTTTATCCAGATACCCTTGGAGGAGAAGACGCAACACTTCGTTGCCTTTAGTACGGGTATAGCTCTCTATGGTGCCAGGCTCCTGTTGGATAGTGGATTCAAGATGTTGAATGATAACGTCAAAATAATCACGAGCTGGTTAGAAGAATGAATAATCGAGGGTATTACCGTAGTATGCTTTCACAATATACGGGGTTATGTAGTTATTGGTTTAACGACGTTATATCATCATAAAACCGTCTTTTTTTCGTTACCTGATATATATAAAGCCATGATGTTTTAGCGGCTGCATCGTCGTATCAAAAGAACCACACCCAATTCTGCCCTCCAGTCAATAATAATAGGGTGTGGGCCAGTGTAGAAAGAGAGGCGGAAGACGTGATAGAAGAAGCTTTTGAGGAAGCTTTCAGGTTAAATCCGAAGCAGAAACGGCAGTTGGCATTGTTATTGATGGGCACCATCATCAGCGGCAACTGATTATCGTGGTTATGAAACAAAATTGAGTTAAGGCAACCATCATCATGGACTTTCTCCATGTACTTGAATATCTTTGGAAAACCGGTCACTGTTTACACGACAATGGGGATTAGGCTATTGAAAGCTTGGAGGTAGAACGGTCCCTGAAGATACTCAGTGAGAGTCTGACAAGGTGACCATGGGAATCCGGAAAAGTGCGAGCAAGCGATGGCTGACAAAACGTGAGGTTGTTGTAAGTGTGCAGACTATCTTAAAAAAACAGTTCTAGGCTCTGCTACGACAAGGCGCTTGATGCTGGCTATCAGATTGTCAGTGGAGTCATTGAGTGAGCTGGCCGCCATTTGATCAATGACCGTATGGATCTAACATAGGCAAAGTGGAGTTTACAAGTGGCACAGGCTGTGTTGAAGCTACGCTCACTGGATATTGGCAGGCGTATTGGGACTTCCATAAGGAATGCTCTTGTCTTCGTAATCATGGAGCACCAATGAATGTGGCATCGTAGCAAGGGAGCCATACCCAAAAGCTGTATTGATTTGTTCTACTGGACAGACCACTTGGAACTGAGTTACCTCATCCCTGCATTGATATGGTACGGCCTTTTAACCTTATCCCCCTAATGAACAGTATCAATCCTGATGAAACCTAGCTGTCCATTAGGCTGTGGTTTACGTCTAGTTACGATGGCGCTTTTTATAGAACTAGTGACGTTTTTATGCTGCCTAATTGTTTGATATGTCTTTAACTGGCGTAAGTTGTAGAGATGTGAAACTGAGATGTTGGACAGTCGCTCATAACGACGATCTTCACGCGGGTAAGCCCGGTCGTAAATCCTATTTACCTCTGGGCCATTTAGCCTATTATGGAGCCGTTCAGTCTCAGCCAGCAGTCGAATATCCTTCTTGGTATATTGAGATTTAAATCTATTGACTGTCCTCTGGTTACGCTTCAGGCAGCCTTGGTCGAGGTACTAATTGATCAAGCTGGTAATCTGGGCTCTGGAATAGCCTGAAGCAACGGTTAAATATTGCCTGATTATCCCATTCCAAGGCTTGCTCAGATTGAGGTATCGGAAATGTCTGATGGTGGTCCCAATCCATGAATAACACTCATCTTTTGATTCCCAGCTAGGCTAGATATTCGTAGTTGTTTGGAATAGTTCCTCAACCTGTTTGAGCGTTTTGATTAGTCGTGTGTTAATTATGATTTTCAACCAGTGATAATGTACGAAAGATCAGAAATCACAGGCTCATTTCATGTTGGAAATAAGGCTTCCATTCAGGCTCATTTCATATTGGAAGAGACTATTTCTCAAAGGTTGCTAATGATAAGATGTAACTTACAACCTGTAGACGTTTTCCCCAGTTTAGCCTCTTTACTGAAGACCTTGTGGATGTTGATCCTATGGTTGTCACAGACAAAGATGGGCGTTGAATCAATGAATGACAGGCCAGTCGGTATGCCACATACACTGTGACTTTAGAGAAACCGTCAGTGGTATCAAAGCCTGTTTCATGAGTTCTACAAAGCGATTGTAGAATACTAGGTTAGGGGAATAGTCTGATTTATGTCGTGTGATCAGTATGTGGTAATAGTGCTTGACATTGCGAAAGGCACTCCGATGGAAATAGATGATGATGGTCATTATTTCACTGAGCGGTAGCCTAGATATCACTGAGGTTTTTTGAAATGACAGATTAGTTGTCTATGCCATTGTGATGAAAATGTTATGGAGAAATCATCCACATCGCAGAATACACTGACATTAGACACGGGAGTCTACAGTTCGTTGTTTATGGTTTGGTATCCGCAAGATAGCTACGTGGCAGGGGATCACCTATCTTTCACCATAGAACTCACGTTTTCTTACTTTCCAAGAAATTATACATTCCATGATTTTTGATGGTTTCAGCCAATACAACTATATGGCTAACTCTGAGAAACCGAGAATAACGGCCAGCTTACACGGCGATAGGTGGCAGATTAAGCATAATTAACGTGAGTTCGACGCTTTAATTTTGGCTACAACAATTTTAGGTCAAGGGCTTTAAGTTAGTGAGTTTTTTGAAAAGTGCCAAATGGCTCCTTCGTAGCCTCTGCCAGCCAATTAAAGTACTCAAATCACTCTTTTTTTTTGTAACATGAATATGTACAAAAAGGCTGAAGGCTATCTAGCGTAAGGGATTATCTCGTCTAACTCACGTTAATTATCTTGCGCTAACGTACACTATTCCCGCTGTAACCTTTGGTAAGTCATGGATTTTAAACTTCCATGGTCTATAAAAAAGTTGATCATCGTGTGGCTTTATTAAAAAATCTCTTCGGAGCCTTTTGATCACACTGCTTTGTCAGCAGGAAATCGACAGTTGCTCCCGTATGACTAATGACTGCCAGATACAGGTAAATCAACTTGCCAGCCACTTTGATATAAGTCTCGTCCATACACTAGGAACGGCCACTCACTGACGCAGTTTACGATGTACCGCTTCCAGTTGAGGAGCGTATAGTAGGATCCACCGATTGGTGTGTAGTGGTCAACTTTAACTCCAAGTTCTGCCAGAATTTCTTTCAGATTGCGATAACTGATGGCATAGGCAAGATACTAACGGACCGCTTGAAGAATGATATATTTGGGGGATGACGTTTTTTCAAACTTAGCACCGGTCTACATTGGTGGGTTGGATAATGGTGTGGTTCCCTCGCTACGACGCCACATTCATTAGTTCTCCATGATTACGAAGGCGAGAGCATTCCTTATGGAAGTTACAATACGCCTGCCAATCTTCACTGGAATCCAGCGTGCGTAGCTTTAACACAGTCTCTGCCACCTGCACAGTCCACTTTGCCCAAGTTAGATCAATAAGGTTATTGATCAAATGGCGGCAAACTCTCTCAATGACTCCACTGACAATCGGATAGCCAGTATCCAGCGCCTTCTCATAGCAGAGTTAGGGGGGGTGAAGATAGTTTGCACACTCATCAATGGCCTCACGTTTTGTCAGACCTATCTTGCTAGCACTTTGCCGTATTCCCCTTGCCACCTTTCAGACTCTCCCCTGAGTATCTTCATGGACAGTTCTGTTACCTAACTTCCAATATCCTCATTCCTTTGTCGTGTAAGCAGTGACAGGCTTTCCACAGATATTCAAGTACACGGATAAAGTTCATGATGATTGTTGCCTTAACTGCCTTCTTTTTCATAATCACGGTGATCAGTCTACGCTTATGCTGGTGTCTATCAATAACAATGACCCACTGATGTTTCTTATTTGGATCTAGTCTGAGCGCTTCCTTAAAAGCTTCTTCTATCAAGGCTTCAGCCTATATTTCTACACTGGCCACACTCTTTTCTTCCTAGCAGGAGGACATAATTTAACAACGTCATCGCTCTTCCGATCTATATTTATGACGGATGCTGCCGTTCGAGGATTGAGTTTTACCGTATTAACGGTGGCTACCTGTGCCATTTATTTGCGATCTTTCCTCTCTCCAGGACAAGCTTGGTTTGCAGCTTCTGCTGACTCTTTTTCGCGTTCTTCCTAGTTTCTTACCTAACGATTCTTGGCGCATCGCTAGGCCCTTATCGTCAAAACTGAGGATCTGCAGGTCTTCTGTTTGCTCAATCACAACCTTGGGCTATTTGTAAAAAACCTAAAAGTCTTGAGCCGTATTCGCTACCAAGTTGTACAGCTGTCGTTTACCAGCCAGCCCGTGGCAACTATACGATGTCGTTTAATCGTTAGATCATAAGAGCGATCCATCACATCACTGATAATTTTTTCCTCAGGGCATCATAGTACTTGTCATTATTGAGGTCTAACCGAGCATCCAGCGGAAACACGCTTAATTGCTTCTGCTGGCTGTAACTGCGACGCCTGACTACGACATAACCAAACAAACTGGTCAGTTGTCGGGAGGTGTTTTTTCCAAGGTTACTTCTCTGCTAACCGTCGCTACTTGTTACCGATGCTTGCTGCGGCTCAGCATTGGCCTGCTTATCCAGATACTCTGGGAGGAGGAGGTGCAACACTTCGTTGCCCTCAGCCCGGATATAGCTCTCTATGGTGCCATGCTCTTGTTAGTATAGTGGGTTCAAGGTGCTGAATGATAGTGTCTAAATGATCACTAGCTGGTAAGAAGAATGAATGATATACGGTATTGGCGTAGCATGCGTTCACAATAGATGGTGTTACGTGTTATTGGTTTGACGACGTTACATCACCGTAAAACCATCTCTTTTTCACTACCTGATATATCGAAAATCATGATGTTTTAGCGGCTGCATTATCGTATCAAAAGAACACACACAAAGACAAAGCCGATTCTTTCTAAATCAGAGGCAAAAGCCTTGCTAGAGCTCCACCTCCAGATGGGTATTACTCTGTTTTCAGGGAATTAATGAGTTAACGATCAATAACCAAGAGAGACATGTGTTTGGCTTGAAGGAAATACAATGTACGATCATCCAAATTATAGGTACTTTTTACAAGTCGGTATATTTCTGATAAGGGTGGTGAAAGGACAGTCTCATGATTCGAACAGGACAATATGCCCTGATGGTGGCTGCCAATGTCTGGGAGTACTTTTACTCTCTGGCTGGGTAGTTTTATTTGGAGATAGATGTAACAGAACCTCCTGCGGTGTGCCACCGGCGCATAACTGTATCACACATCGTTTAGCTTTAACCGTTTTTGTGGTGGGTTGGGCGAGGCGGCCTCTATCAGCCGAACCACGTCTGACCATTCCAAATGGTTATTGGTAAAAGGATTTTTACCATGTTCCAAGTAAGTCCTGCAGAGGGCATCGTAATCCACTTGGTGATTGCCCACCGCAACCATCTGTTGTGTTTTATCTCCACAGATGGGGCACTCGTCAATACGGTCTACTGTTCGTGGCTTGAGCTGGTAAAATTTCGGAGTAGTTTGGTGGCGTTGATATTTTTGCCATGGTGCCCACTCTTCAAGATAGCTCTCAAGATTAGCATTAGAGCAGGATATCTCGATGTTGACGCAAGCTCTTGCAATGTCCTTATCTTCAACATAAGCACACTTACGAAATATCATATTTTGCGTTGAGCCAGGAAAGGTAAAGTGCTTGCTTAACTCAATCCGGAAAGCCAGATCAACCTCGACTTCATCTACCCAAGAGAGTGTTCGCATATGGACTCTGGCGATTTTTTTGATCTTATCCAGAATCATCATTTGCTGCCCCAACGCCCTTAATTCAGCGGGCTCATTATTTTCAACAGCCATAGTTTCCGCTGAGGTCAGCAATTGCATAGTTTCTAGATCATCAATTGCTATGATGACACGGTCATCACAGGAACTTATGGCCTCTTGTACGAGGTCCAAGGCAGAATCTCTAACTTGGTCATTCCCGGCGATTAACTCCATGACGCCAATAACCCGTTGCGCCAGTATAGGTCTAGAAGTCTGATTCTTATAGTCTGCGGTTCCTGTCAATCGTCCCAAGAAAGCAATCAGGTCAACAGCCTGATCAGATCGGAGGGCCAGTTTCGGTGTTTCAGCACGGGAAGAAGCCAAATCACGCCAGAAAGCAAAAGCCTGCTCAAAGTGTTCAAACTGCTGTTCTGGATGCCCTGCATTTCTGGAAAAGTGGAAACACATACCTGGCGTTTCAATAGTGCTTAGCCGGTTGATCAACGTATCTGACAGTCCCGTATTGCCCAAGTAGACATAGCGTACACCATCTGATGGTGTGAATCCCAACGTTGTAATCCAGTTAGGCAGGGCCGTCAGGCCGGTGCACCTTTCAAGAGAAAGGTAGCCCCCCAAGCAGATGTTATCAGGCAGGGCCGTCAGACCTGTACAACCGTCAAGCGACAGGTCGCCCCCAGTGGAGAGGTTCTCTGGCAGGGTCGTTAGGCCGGTGCAATCTTGAAGAGAAAGGTAGTCCCCCACGGAGAGGCCCTCTGGCAGGGCCGTGAGGCCGGTGCAACCGTCAAGAGTAAGATAGCCACCCAAGTAGAGGTTATTTGGCAGGGCCGTGAGGCCGGTGCAACCTCTGAGAGAAATGGAGTTAGCTACGGAGATGTTCCCTGGCAGGACAGTCAGGCCGGTGCAACCTTGGAGAGAAATGATGCTTCCCACAGAGAGGTTCTCTGGCAGGGCCGTCAGGCCGGTGCAACCTCCGAGATAAATGGAGCCATTCACGGAGAGGTTCTCTGGCAGGACAGTCAGGCCGGTGCAACCGTTAAGAGAAAGGTCGCCCTCAGCTTGGAGGTTCTCGGGCAGGGCCGTCAGGCCGGTGCAACCTCCGAGAGAAATGGCGCCTTTCACGGAGAGGTTCTCTGGCAGGGCCGCCAAGCCGGTGCAACCGGCAAGGGAAAGGGAGCCAGCCAAGGATAGGTTCTCTGGCAGGGCCGTCAGGCTGGTGCACCCGTCAAGGGACATGGAGCCCTCCAAGGATAGGTTCTCTGGCATGGCTGTTAGGGCGGTGCAACCGTTAAGATTAAGGTCGCCATCGGCCTTGTAATGAACGTTATTTGAAAATTTCCCACTAACAATCAGCTCCTTCAAATTGTGCGCGGAAATATCTTCTTGCTGCATTACGGAACGAATCATTAATGGCTTTGCTTCCGACGAAGCTGTTTCAGAAGGCGGAATATATTTTACTCCCCCATCGTCTACATGATCACCATTCAGATCTGGGGTCATTAAATTATATGGTTTAGAATGAGTAGGAGGTATTATATTGTTGTTCATTATTCCATTATTCTCACGCTGTTTTTCTTTTTACTGTTTTTCACCAACCCAATTGATATTTTCCTGAATCTCCCTGCACAAACTGTAAAAGACGTTCAGGAAAACCATGATACAGCCAGTCCAGTATCAGATTAGGAGTCTAGTCGCCTAGGTGATTACCTCAATATGACTGGCGTTAAGGGTAGCTTAATAAATTGATGCGCGCATAACCAATGACTTTGATGAGCGAGATGTCACTATCGGACAGGCAGTTGTAGCAATGATTATTAATAGCCTTGGTTTTACCAGTCAAACGCTGTGTTGTTTCTAGGATTTTTAGAAAACAAGCCTGTTGGTAGGATTTCTTGGTGTCGTCCATTTACCTTAAAAAGCCTGAATGCATTGAAGCGCTGCTGATGGTAATGACATTCTGTCTGATGGTCTATGCTGTTTGACAGCACAGAATAAAACATAAGCTGAAAAGACAAAGTGTGTATCTCTTTAGATACGACAATGCGGCCGCTAAAACATCATGGCTTTCTATATATCCGATAACGAAAAAGAGGAGGTTTTAGCGGCTGCATTATCGTATCAAAAGAACCACACACAAAGACAAAGCCGATTCTTTCCAAATCAGAGGCAAAAGCCCTGCCAGAGCTCCACCTCCAGATGGGTATTACTCTGTTTTCAGGGAATTAATGAGATAACGATCAATAACCAAGAGAGACATGTGTTTGGCTTGAAGGAAAGACAATGGACGATCATCCAAATTATAGGTGCTTTTTACGAGTTGGTATATCCCTGATAAGGGTGGTGAAAGGACAGTCTTATGATTCGAACAGGACAATATGGCCTGATGGTGGTTGCCAATGTTTGGGAGTACTTTTACTCTCTGGCGTGGTAGTTTTATTTGGAGATAGGTGTAACAGAACCTCCTGCGGTGTGCTACCGTCGTATAACTGTATCACACATCGTTTAGCGTTAACTGTTTTTTGGGTGGGTGGAGCGAGACGGCCTCTATCAGCCGAACCACGTCTGACCATTCCAAATGGTTATTGGTAAAAGGATTTTTCCCATGTTCCAAGTAAGTCTTGCGGAGGGCATCGTAATCCACCTGTTGATTGCTCACTGCAACCATCTTTTGTGTCTTATCTCCACAGATGTGGCACTCGTCAATACGGTCTACCGTGTGTGGCTTGAGCTGGTCAAATTCCGGAGTGGTTTGGTGGCGTTGATATTTTTGCCAAGGTGCCCACTCCTCAAGATAGTTCTTCAGTTTAGCCTCAGAGCAGGATATCTCAATGTTGGCGCAAGCTCTTGCAATGTCCTTATCTTCAACATAAGCACACCTACGGAATATCATATTTTGCGTTGAGCTAGGAATGGTAAAGTGCTTGCTTAATTCAATCCGGAAAGCCAGCTCAACCTCGATCGCATCTACCCAAGAGAGTGTTCGCATATGGGCTCTGGCGATTATTTTGATCTTATCCAGAATCATCATTTGCCGCCCCAACGCCATTAATTCAGTGGGATTATTATTTTTAACAGCCATAGCTTCCGCTGAGGTAAGCAATTGCATAGTTTCCAGATCATCAATGGCCAAGATCACACGGTCATCACAGGAACTGATGGCATCGTGTACGATGGTCATGGCATCATCCAGAACCGAGTCATTCAAAGTGATTAACTCTATGACGCCAATAACCCGTTTAGCCAGTAAAGGCCTAGAAGGCTGATTCTGATAGTCTGCGGTTCCTGTCAATCGCCCCAAGAAAGTAATCAGGTCATCAGCTTGGTCAGATCGGAGGACCAGTTCCGGGGTTTCAGTACGGACAGAAGCTAAATCCAGCCAGAAGGTAAAAGCCTGCTCAAAGCTTTCAAACCGATGTTCTGGATGCCCTGCTCCTCTGGAAAAGTAGAACCGCATGCCGGGTGTATCAACAGTGCTTAGCCGGTCGAGCAACGTATCTGACAGTCCCGTATTGTCCAAGTAGACGTAGCGTCTATAACCTGATGATGCGAATCCCAACGTTGTAATCCAGTTAGGCAGGGCCGTCAGGCCGGTGCAACCGTTAAGAGAAAGGTAGCCACCCAAGTAGATGTTATCGGGCATGGCCGTCAGGCTGGTGCAACCGTCAAGAGAAAGGAAGCCCCCCACAGAGAGGTTCTCGGGCAGGGCCGTCAGGCCGGTGCAATCGTGAAGAGAAAGGTAGTCCCCCACGGAGAGGCTCTCTGGCAGGGCCGTGAGGCCGGTGCAACCGTCAAGAGCAAGGTAGCCACCCAAGTAGAGGTTATTGGGCAGGGCCGTGAGGCCGGTGCAATCTTGAAGAGAAAGGTAGTCCCCCACGGAGAGGCTCTCTGGCAGGGCCGTCAGGCCGGTGCAACCTTTGAGAAAAATGGAGCCTCCCACGGAGAGGTTCTCGGGCAGGGCCGTCAGGCCGGTGCAACCGTTAAGAGAAAGGTAGCCACACATGGAGAGGTTCTCTGGCAGGGACGTCAGGCCGGTGCAACCATCAAGAGAAAGGTAGCCTCCCACGGAGAGATTCCCGGGCAGGGCCGTCAGGCCGGAGCAACCGTCAAGATTAATGGAGCCACCAACGGAGATGTTCTTTGGCAGGGCCGTCAGGCCGGAGCACCAGTCAAGATGAATGGAGCTACCCACGGAGAGGTTCTCGGGCAGGGCAGTCAGGCCGGTGCAACCGTGAAGAGAAAGGGAGCTCCCCACAGAGAGGTTCTCGGGCAGGGCCGTCAGGCCGGTGCAATCTTGAAGAGAAAGGTAGTCCCCCACGGAGAGGCTCTCTGGCAGGGCCGTGAGGCCGGTGCAACCGTCAAGAGCAAGGGAGCCACCCAAGTAGAGGTTATTGGGCATGGCCGTGAGGCCGGTGCAACCTCCGAGAGAAATGGCGCCTTTCACGGAGAGGTTCTCTGGCAGGGCCGCCAGGCCGGTGCAACCGGCAAGGGAAAGGGAGCCAGCCAAGGATAGGTTCTCTGGCATGGCCGTTAGGGCGGTGCAATCGTTAAGATTAAGGTCGCCATCGGCCTTGTAATGAACGTTATTTGAAAATTTCCCACTAACAATCAGCTCCTTCAAATTGTGCACGGAAATATCTTCTTGCTGCATTACGGAACGAATCATTAATGGCTTTGCTTCCGACGAAGCTGTTTCAGAAGGCGGAATATATTTTACTCCCCCATCGTCTACATGATCACCATTCAGATCTGGGGTCATTAAATTATATGGTTTAGAATGAGTAGGAGGTATTATATTGTTGTTCATTATTCCATTATTCTCACGCTGTTTTTCTTTTTACTGTTTTTCACCAACCCAATTGATATTTTCCTGAATCTCCCTGCACAAACTGTAAAAGACGTTCAGGAAAACCATGATATAGCCAGTCCAGTATCAGATTAGGAGTCTAGTCGCCTAGGTGATTACCTCAATATGACTGGCGTTGAGGGTAGCTTAATAAATTGATGCGCGCATAACCAATGACTTTGATGAGCGAGATGTCACTATCGGACAGGCAGTTGTAGCAATGATTATTAATAGCCTTGGTTTTACCAGTCAAACGCTGTGTTGTTTCTATGATTTTTAGAAAACAAGCCTGTTGGTAGGATTTCTTGGTGTCGTCCATTTACCTTAAAAAGCCTGAATGCATTGAAGCGCTGCTGATGGTAATGACATTCTGTCTGATGGTCTATGCTGCTTGACAGCACAGAATAAAACATAAGCTGAAAAGACAAAGTGTGTATCTCTTTAGATACGACAATGCGGCCGCTAAAACATCATGGCTTTCTATATATCCGATAACGAAAAAGAGGAGGTTTTAGCGGCTGCATTATCGTATCAAAAGAACCACACACAAAGACAAAGCCGATTCTTTCCAAATCAGAGGCAAAAGCCCTGCCAGAGCTCCACCTACAGATGGGTATTACTCTGTTTTCAGGGAATTAATGAGATAACGATCAATAACCAAGAGAGACATGTGTTTGGCTTGAAGGAAAGACAATGGACGATCATCCAAATTATAGGTGCTTTTTACGAGTCGGTATATCCCTGATAAGGGTGGTGAAAGGACAGTCTTATGATTCGAACAGGACAATATGACCTGATGGTGGTTGCCAATGTTTGGGAGTACTTTTACTCTCTGGCGTGGTAGTTTTATTTGGAGATAGGTGTAACAGAACCTCCTGCGGTGTGCTACCGTCGTATAACTGTATCACACATCGTTTAGCGTTAACTGTTTTTTGGGTGGGTGGAGCGAGACGGCCTCTATCAGCCGAACCACGTCTGACCATTCCAAATGGTTATTGGTAAAAGGATTTTTACCATGTTCCAAGTAAGTCCTGCGGAGGGCATCGTAATCCACCTGTTGATTGCTCACTGCAACCATCTTTTGTGTCTTATCTCCACAGATGTGGCACTCGTCAATACGGTCTACCGTGTGTGGCTTGAGCTGGTCAAATTCCGGAGTGGTTTGGTGGCGTTGATATTTTTGCCAAGGTGCCCACTCCTCAAGATAGTTCTTCAGTTTAGCCTCAGAGCAGGATATCTCAATGTTGGCGCAAGCTCTTGCAATGTCCTTATCTTCAACATAAGCACACCTACGGAATATCATATTTTGCGTTGAGCTAGGAATGGTAAAGTGCTTGCTTAATTCAATCCGGAAAGCCAGCTCAACTTCGATCGCATCTACCCAAGAGAGTGTTCGCATATGGGCTCTGGCGATTATTTTGATCTTATCCAGAATCATCATTTGCCGCCCCAACGCCATTAATTCAGTGGGATTATTATTTTTAACAGCCATAGCTTCCGCTGAGGTAAGCAATTGCATAGTTTCCAGATCATCAATGGCCAAGATCACACGGTCATCACAGGAACTGATGGCATCGTGTACGATGGTCATGGCATCATCCAGAACCGAGTCATTCAAAGTGATTAACTCTATGACGCCAATAACCCGTTTAGCCAGTAAAGGCCTAGAAGGCTGATTCTGATAGTCTGCGGTTCCTGTCAATCGCCCCAAGAAAGTAATCAGGTCATCAGCTTGGTCAGATCGGAGGACCAGTTCCGGTGTTTCAGTACGGACAGAAGCTAAATCCAGCCAGAAGGTAAAAGCCTGCTCAAAGCTTTCAAACCTATGTTCTGGATGCCCTGCTCCTCTGGAAAAGTAGAACCGCATGCCGGGTGTATCAACAGTGCTTAGCCGGTCGAGCAACGTATCTGACAGTCCCGTATTGTCCAAGTAGACGTAGCGTCTATAACCTGATGATGCGGATCCCAACGTTGTAATCCAGTTAGGCAGGGCCGTCAGGCCGGTGCAACCGTTAAGAGAAAGGTAGCCACCCAAGGAGATGTTATCGGGCATGGCCGTCAGGCTGGTGCAACCGTTAAGAGAAAGAAAGCCCCCCACAGAGAGGTTCTCGGGCAGGGCCGTCAGGCCGGTGCAATCGTGAAGAGAAAGGGAGTCCCCCACGGAGAGGCTCTCTGGCAGGGCCGTGAGGCCGGTGCAACCGTCAAGAGCAAGGGAGCCACCCAAGTAGAGGTTATTGGGCAGGGCCGTGAGGCCGGTGCATAATTCAAGAGCAAGGTTGCCCGTAACGGAGAGGTTCTCGGGCAGGGCCGTCAGGCCGGTGCAACCTTGGATTAAAATGGAGCCTCCCACGGAGAGGTTCTCGGGCAGGGCCGTCAGGCCGGTGCAACCGTTAAGAGAAAGGTAGCCACACGTGGAGAGATTCTCTGGCAGGGACGTCAGGCCGGTGCAACCATCAAGAGAAAGGTAGCCTCCCACGGAGAGATTCCCGGGCAGGGCCGTCAGGCCGGAGCAACCGTCAAGATTAATGGAGCCACCAACGGAGATGTTCTTTGGCAGGGCCGTCAGGCCGGAGCACCAGACAAGATGAATGGAGCTACCCACGGAGAGGTTCTCGGGCAGGGCAGTCAGGCCGGTGCAACCGTGAAGAGAAAGGGAGCTCCCCACAGAGAGGTTCTCGGGCAGGGCCGTCAGGCCGGTGCAATCTTGAAGAGAAAGGGAGTCCCCCACGGAGAGGCTCTCTGGCAGGGCCGTGAGGCCGGTGCAACCGTCAAGAGCAAGGGAGCCACCCAAGTAGAGGTTATTGGGCAGGGCCGTGAGGCCGGTGCAACCTCTGAGAGAAATGGTGCTTCCCACAGAGAGGTTCTCGGGCAGGGCCGTCAGGCCGGTGCAACCTCCGAGATAAATGGAGCCATTCACGGAGAGGTTCTCTGGCAGGACAGTCAGGCCGGTGCAACCTTTGAGAAAAATGGAGCCTCCCACGGAGAGGTTCTCGGGCAGGGCCGTCAGGCCGGTGCAACCGTTAAGAGAAAGGTCGCCCTCAGCTTGGAGGTTCTCGGGCAGGGCCGTCAGGCCGGTGCAACCTCCGAGAGAAATGGCGCCTTTCACGGAGAGGTTCTCTGGCAGGGCCGCCAGGCCGGTGCAACCGGCAAGGGAAAGGGAGCCAGCCAAGGATAGGTTCTCTGGCAGGGCCGTCAGGCTGGTGCAACCGTCAAGGGACATGGAGCCCGCCAAGGATAGGTTCTCTGGCATGGCCGTTAGGGCAGTGCAACCGTTAAGATTAAGGTCGCCATCGGCCTTGTAATGAACGTTATTTGAAAATTTCCCACTAACAATCAGCTCCTTCAAATTGTGCACGGAAATATCTTCTTGCTGCATTACGGAACGAATCATTAATGGCTTTGCTTCCGACGAAGCTGTTTCAGAAGGCGGAATATATTTTACTCCCCCATCGTCTACATGATCACCATTCAGATCTGGGGTCATTAAATTATATGGTTTAGAATGAGTAGGAGGTATTATATTGTTGTTCATTATTCCATTATTCTCACGCTGTTTTTCTTTTTACTGTTTTTCTTTTTACTGTTTTTCACCAACCCAATTGATATTTTCCTGAATCTCCCTGCACAAACTGTAAAAGACGTTCAGGAAAACCATGATATAGCCAGTCCAGTATCAGATTAGGAGTCTAGTCGCCTAGGTGATTACCTCAATATGACTGGCGTTAAGGGTAGCTTAATAAATTGATGCGCGCATAACCAATGACTTTGATGAGCGAGATGTCACTATCGGACAGGCAGTTGGAGCAATGATTATTAATAGCCTTGGTTTTACCAGTCAAACGCTGTGTTGTTTCTATGATTTTTAGAAAACAAGCCTGTTGGTAGGATTTCTTGGTGTCGTCCATTTACCTTAAAAAGCCTGAATGCATTGAAGCGCTGCTGATGGTAATGACATTCTGTCTGATGGTCTATGCTGCTTGACAGCACAGAATAAAACATAAGCTGAAAAGACAAAGTGTGTATCTCTTTAGATACGACAATGCGGCCGCTAAAACATCATGGCTTTCTATATATCCGATAACGAAAAAGAGGAGGTTTTAGCGGCTGCATTATCGTATCAAAAGAACCACACACAAAGACAAAGCCGATTCTTTCCAAATCAGAGGCAAAAGCCCTGCCAGAGCTCCACCTACAGATGGGTATTACTCTGTTTTCAGGGAATTAATGAGATAACGATCAATAACCAAGAGAGACATGTGTTTGGCTTGAAGGAAAGACAATGGACGATCATCCAAATTATAGGTGCTTTTTACGAGTCGGTATATCCCTGATAAGGGTGGTGAAAGGACAGTCTTATGATTCGAACAGGACAATATGACCTGATGGTGGTTGCCAATGTTTGGGAGTACTTTTACTCTCTGGCGTGGTAGTTTTATTTGGAGATAGGTGTAACAGAACCTCCTGCGGTGTGCTACCGTCGTATAACTGTATCACACATCGTTTAGCGTTAACTGTTTTTTGGGTGGGTGGAGCGAGACGGCCTCTATCAGCCGAACCACGTCTGACCATTCCAAATGGTTATTGGTAAAAGGATTTTTACCATGTTCCAAGTAAGTCCTGCGGAGGGCATCGTAATCCACCTGTTGATTGCTCACTGCAACCATCTTTTGTGTCTTATCTCCACAGATGTGGCACTCGTCAATACGGTCTACCGTGTGTGGCTTGAGCTGGTCAAATTCCGGAGTGGTTTGGTGGCGTTGATATTTTTGCCAAGGTGCCCACTCCTCAAGATAGTTCTTCAGTTTAGCCTCAGAGCAGGATATCTCAATGTTGGCGCAAGCTCTTGCAATGTCCTTATCTTCAACATAAGCACACCTACGGAATATCATATTTTGCGTTGAGCTAGGAATGGTAAAGTGCTTGCTTAATTCAATCCGGAAAGCCAGCTCAACCTCGATCGCATCTACCCAAGAGAGTGTTCGCATATGGGCTCTGGCGATTATTTTAATCTTATCCAGAATCATCATTTGCCGCCCCAACGCCATTAATTCAGTGGGATTATTATTTTTAACAGCCATAGCTTCCGCTGAGGTAAGCAATTGCATAGTTTCCAGATCATCAATGGCCAAGATCACACGGTCATCACAGGAACTGATGGCATCGTGTACGATGGTCATGGCATCATCCAGAACCGAGTCATTCAAAGTGATTAACTCTATGACGCCAATAACCCGTTTAGCCAGTAAAGGCCTAGAAGGCTGATTCTGATAGTCTGCGGTTCCTGTCAATCGCCCCAAGAAAGTAATCAGGTCATCAGCTTGGTCAGATCGGAGGACCAGTTCCGGTGTTTCAGTACGGACAGAAGCTAAATCCAGCCAGAAGGTAAAAGCCTGCTCAAAGCTTTCAAACCTATGTTCTGGATGCCCTGCTCCTCTGGAAAAGTAGAACCGCATGCCGGGTGTATCAACAGTGCTTAGCCGGTCGAGCAACGTATCTGACAGTCCCGTATTGTCCAAGTAGACGCAGCGTCTATAACCTGATAATGCGAATCCCAACGTTGTAATCCAGTTAGGCAGGGCAGTCAGGCCGGTGCAACCGTTAAGAGAAAGGTAGTCACCCAAGTAGATGGTATCGGGCATGGCCGTCAGGCTGGTGCAACCGTCAAGAGAAAGGAAGCCCCCCACAGAGAGGTTCTCGGGCAGGGCCGTTAGGCCGGTGCAATCGTTAAGAGAAAGGTAGTCCCCCACGGAGAGGCTCTCTGGCAGGGCCGTGAGGCCGGTGCAACCGTCAAGAGCAAGGGAGGTCTTCACGTAGAGGTTCTTTGGCAGGGCCGTCAGGCCGGTGCAATTTTGAAGAGAAAGGTAGTCCCCCACGGAGAGGCTCTCTGGCAGGGCCGTGAGGCCGGTGCAACCGTTAAGAAAAAGGTAGCCCCCCAAGCAGATGTTATCAGGCAGGGCCGTCAGACCTGTACAACCGGCAAGAGACAGGTTGCCCCCAGTGGAGAGGTTCTCTGGCAGGGCCGTCAGGCCGGAGCAACCGTCAAGATGAATGGAGCCACCAACGGAGATGTTCTTTGGCAGGGCCGTCAGGCCGGAGCAACCGTCAAGATGAATGGAGCCACCAACGGAGATGTTCTCTGGCAGGGCCGTCAGGCCGGAGCAACCGTCAAGATGAATGGAGCCACCAACGGAGATGTTCTTTGGCAGGGCCGTCAGGCCGGAGCAATCTTGAAGAGAAAGGTAGTCCCCCACGGAGAGGCTCTCTGGCAGGGCCGTGAGGCCGGTGCAACCGTCAAGAGCAAGGTAGCCACCCAAGTAGAGGTTATTGGGCAGGGCCGTGAGGCCGGTGCAACCTCTGAGAGAAATGGAGTTAGCCACGGAGAGGTTCTTTGGCAGTGCCGTCAGGCCGGTGCAACCGTGAAGAGAAAGATAGCCACCCGCGGAGAGGTTCTTTGGCAGGACCGTCAGGCCGGTGCAACCGTGAAGAGAAAGATAGCCACCCGCGGAGAGGTTCTCGGGCAGGGCCGTGAGGCCGGTGCAACCTCTGAGAGAAATGGAGTTAGCCACGGAGAGGTGCTCGGGCAGGGCAGTCAGGCCGGTGCAACCGTGAAGAGAAAGGGAGCCCACCAAGGATAGGTTCTCGGGCATGGACGTTAGGGCGGTGCAACCGTTCAGATTAAGGTCGCCATCGGCCTTGTAATGAACGTTATTTGAAAATTTCCCATTAACAATCAGCTCCTTCAAATTGTGCACGGAAATATCTTCTTGCTGCATTACGGAACGAATCATTAATGGCTTTGCTTCCGAAGAAGCTGTTTCAGAAGGCGGAATATATTTTACTTCCCCATTGTCTACATGATCACCATTCAGGTCTGGGGTCATTAAATTACATGGTTTAGAATGAGTAGGGGGTATTATATTGTTGTTCATTATTCCATTATTCACACGCTGTTTTTCTTTTTACTGTTTTTCACCAACCCAATTGATATTTTCCTGAATCTCCCTGCACAAACTGTAAAAGACGTTCAGGAAAACCATGATATAGCCAGTCCAGTATCAGATTAGGAGTCTAGTCGCCTAGGTGATTACCTCAATATGACTGGCGTTGAGGGTAGCTTAATAAATTGATGCGCGCATAACCAATGACTTTGATGAGCGAGATGTCACTATCGGACAGGCAGTTGTAGCAATGATTATTAATAGCCTTGGTTTTACCAGTCAAACGCTGTGTTGTTTCTATGATTTTTAGAAAACAAGCCTGTTGGTAGGATTTCTTGGTGTCGTCCATTTACCTTAAAAAGCCTGAATGCATTGAAGCGCTGCTGATGGTAATGACATTCTGTCTGATGGTCTATGCTGCTTGACAGCACAGAATAAAACATAAGCTGAAAAGACAAAGTGTGTATCTCTTTAGATACGACAATGCGGCCGCTAAAACATCATGGCTTTCTATATATCCGATAACGAAAAAGAGGAGGTTTTAGCGGCTGCATTATCGTATCAAAAGAACCACACACAAAGACAAAGCCGATTCTTTCCAAATCAGAGGCAAAAGCCCTGCCAGAGCTCCACCTACAGATGGGTATTACTCTGTTTTCAGGGAATTAATGAGATAACGATCAATAACCAAGAGAGACATGTGTTTGGCTTGAAGGAAAGACAATGGACGATCATCCAAATTATAGGTGCTTTTTACGAGTCGGTATATCCCTGATAAGGGTGGTGAAAGGACAGTCTTATGATTCGAACAGGACAATATGACCTGATGGTGGTTGCCAATGTTTGGGAGTACTTTTACTCTCTGGCGTGGTAGTTTTATTTGGAGATAGGTGTAACAGAACCTCCTGCGGTGTGCTACCGTCGTATAACTGTATCACACATCGTTTAGCGTTAACTGTTTTTTGGGTGGGTGGAGCGAGACGGCCTCTATCAGCCGAACCACGTCTGACCATTCCAAATGGTTATTGGTAAAAGGATTTTTACCATGTTCCAAGTAAGTCCTGCGGAGGGCATCGTAATCCACCTGTTGATTGCTCACTGCAACCATCTTTTGTGTCTTATCTCCACAGATGTGGCACTCGTCAATACGGTCTACCGTGTGTGGCTTGAGCTGGTCAAATTCCGGAGTGGTTTGGTGGCGTTGATATTTTTGCCAAGGTGCCCACTCCTCAAGATAGTTCTTCAGTTTAGCCTCAGAGCAGGATATCTCAATGTTGGCGCAAGCTCTTGCAATGTCCTTATCTTCAACATAAGCACACCTACGGAATATCATATTTTGCGTTGAGCTAGGAATGGTAAAGTGCTTGCTTAATTCAATCCGGAAAGCCAGCTCAACTTCGATCGCATCTACCCAAGAGAGTGTTCGCATATGGGCTCTGGCGATTATTTTGATCTTATCCAGAATCATCATTTGCCGCCCCAACGCCATTAATTCAGTGGGATTATTATTTTTAACAGCCATAGCTTCCGCTGAGGTAAGCAATTGCATAGTTTCCAGATCATCAATGGCCAAGATCACACGGTCATCACAGGAACTGATGGCATCGTGTACGATGGTCATGGCATCATCCAGAACCGAGTCATTCAAAGTGATTAACTCTATGACGCCAATAACCCGTTTAGCCAGTAAAGGCCTAGAAGGCTGATTCTGATAGTCTGCGGTTCCTGTCAATCGCCCCAAGAAAGTAATCAGGTCATCAGCTTGGTCAGATCGGAGGACCAGTTCCGGTGTTTCAGTACGGACAGAAGCTAAATCCAGCCAGAAGGTAAAAGCCTGCTCAAAGCTTTCAAACCTATGTTCTGGATGCCCTGCTCCTCTGGAAAAGTAGAACCGCATGCCGGGTGTATCAACAGTGCTTAGCCGGTCGAGCAACGTATCTGACAGTCCCGTATTGTCCAAGTAGACGTAGCGTCTATAACCTGATGATGCGGATCCCAACGTTGTAATCCAGTTAGGCAGGGCCGTCAGGCCGGTGCAACCGTTAAGAGAAAGGTAGCCACCCAAGGAGATGTTATCGGGCATGGCCGTCAGGCTGGTGCAACCGTTAAGAGAAAGAAAGCCCCCCACAGAGAGGTTCTCGGGCAGGGCCGTCAGGCCGGTGCAATCGTGAAGAGAAAGGTAGTCCCCCACGGAGAGGCTCTCTGGCAGGGCCGTGAGGCCGGTGCAACCGTCAAGAGCAAGGTAGCCACCCAAGTAGAGGTTATTGGGCAGGGCCGTGAGGCCGGTGCATAATTCAAGAGCAAGGTTGCCCGTAACGGAGAGGTTCTCGGGCAGGGCCGTCAGGCCGGTGCAACCTTGGATTAAAATGGAGCCTCCCACGGAGAGGTTCTCGGGCAGGGCCGTCAGGCCGGTGCAACCGTTAAGAGAAAGGTAGCCACACGTGGAGAGATTCTCTGGCAGGGACGTCAGGCCGGTGCAACCATCAAGAGAAAGGTAGCCTCCCACGGAGAGATTCCCGGGCAGGGCCGTCAGGCCGGAGCAACCGTCAAGATTAATGGAGCCACCAACGGAGATGTTCTTTGGCAGGGCCGTCAGGCCGGAGCACCAGTCAAGATGAATGGAGCTACCCACGGAGAGGTTCTCGGGCAGGGCAGTCAGGCCGGTGCAACCGTGAAGAGAAAGGGAGCTCCCCACAGAGAGGTTCTCGGGCAGGGCCGTCAGGCCGGTGCAATCTTGAAGAGAAAGGGAGTCCCCCACGGAGAGGCTCTCTGGCAGGGCCGTGAGGCCGGTGCAACCGTCAAGAGCAAGGGAGCCACCCAAGTAGAGGTTATTGGGCAGGGCCGTGAGGCCGGTGCAACCTCTGAGAGAAATGGTGCTTCCCACAGAGAGGTTCTCGGGCAGGGCCGTCAGGCCGGTGCAACCTCCGAGATAAATGGAGCCATTCACGGAGAGGTTCTCTGGCAGGACAGTCAGGCCGGTGCAACCTTTGAGAAAAATGGAGCCTCCCACGGAGAGGTTCTCGGGCAGGGCCGTCAGGCCGGTGCAACCGTTAAGAGAAAGGTCGCCCTCAGCTTGGAGGTTCTCGGGCAGGGCCGTCAGGCCGGTGCAACCTCCGAGAGAAATGGCGCCTTTCACGGAGAGGTTCTCTGGCAGGGCCGCCAGGCCGGTGCAACCGGCAAGGGAAAGGGAGCCAGCCAAGGATAGGTTCTCTGGCAGGGCCGTCAGGCTGGTGCAACCGTCAAGGGACATGGAGCCCGCCAAGGATAGGTTCTCTGGCATGGCCGTTAGGGCAGTGCAACCGTTAAGATTAAGGTCGCCATCGGCCTTGTAATGAACGTTATTTGAAAATTTCCCACTAACAATCAGCTCCTTCAAATTGTGCACGGAAACATCTTCTTGCTGCATTACGGAACGAATCATTAATGGCTTTGCTTCCGACGAAGCTGTTTCAGAAGGCGGAATATATTTTACTCCCCCATCGTCTACATGATCACCATTCAGATCTGGGGTCATTAAATTATATGGTTTAGAATGAGTAGGAGGTATTATATTGTTGTTCATTATTCCATTATTCTCACGCTGTTTTTCTTTTTACTGTTTTTCTTTTTACTGTTTTTCACCAACCCAATTGATATTTTCCTGAATCTCCCTGCACAAACTGTAAAAGACGTTCAGGAAAACCATGATATAGCCAGTCCAGTATCAGATTAGGAGTCTAGTCGCCTAGGTGATTACCTCAATATGACTGGCGTTAAGGGTAGCTTAATAAATTGATGCGCGCATAACCAATGACTTTGATGAGCGAGATGTCACTATCGGACAGGCAGTTGGAGCAATGATTATTAATAGCCTTGGTTTTACCAGTCAAACGCTGTGTTGTTTCTATGATTTTTAGAAAACAAGCCTGTTGGTAGGATTTCTTGGTGTCGTCCATTTACCTTAAAAAGCCTGAATGCATTGAAGCGCTGCTGATGGTAATGACATTCTGTCTGATGGTCTATGCTGCTTGACAGCACAGAATAAAACATAAGCTGAAAAGACAAAGTGTGTATCTCTTTAGATACGACAATGCGGCCGCTAAAACATCATGGCTTTCTATATATCCGATAACGAAAAAGAGGAGGTTTTAGCGGCTGTATTATCGTATCAAAAGAACCACACACAAAGACAAAGCCGATTCTTTCCAAATCAGAGGCAAAAGCCCTGCCAGAGCTCCACCTACAGATGGGTATTACTCTGTTTTCAGGGAATTAATGAGATAACGATCAATAACCAAGAGAGACATGTGTTTGGCTTGAAGGAAAGACAATGGACGATCATCCAAATTATAGGTGCTTTTTACGAGTCGGTATATCCCTGATAAGGGTGGTGAAAGGACAGTCTTATGATTCGAACAGGACAATATGACCTGATGGTGGTTGCCAATGTTTGGGAGTACTTTTACTCTCTGGCGTGGTAGTTTTATTTGGAGATAGGTGTAACAGAACCTCCTGCGGTGTGCTACCGTCGTATAACTGTATCACACATCGTTTAGCGTTAACTGTTTTTTGGGTGGGTGGAGCGAGACGGCCTCTATCAGCCGAACCACGTCTGACCATTCCAAATGGTTATTGGTAAAAGGATTTTTACCATGTTCCAAGTAAGTCCTGCGGAGGGCATCGTAATCCACCTGTTGATTGCTCACTGCAACCATCTTTTGTGTCTTATCTCCACAGATGTGGCACTCGTCAATACGGTCTACCGTGTGTGGCTTGAGCTGGTCAAATTCCGGAGTGGTTTGGTGGCGTTGATATTTTTGCCAAGGTGCCCACTCCTCAAGATAGTTCTTCAGTTTAGCCTCAGAGCAGGATATCTCAATGTTGGCGCAAGCTCTTGCAATGTCCTTATCTTCAACATAAGCACACCTACGGAATATCATATTTTGCGTTGAGCTAGGAATGGTAAAGTGCTTGCTTAATTCAATCCGGAAAGCCAGCTCAACCTCGATCGCATCTACCCAAGAGAGTGTTCGCATATGGGCTCTGGCGATTATTTTAATCTTATCCAGAATCATCATTTGCCGCCCCAACGCCATTAATTCAGTGGGATTATTATTTTTAACAGCCATAGCTTCCGCTGAGGTAAGCAATTGCATAGTTTCCAGATCATCAATGGCCAAGATCACACGGTCATCACAGGAACTGATGGCATCGTGTACGATGGTCATGGCATCATCCAGAACCGAGTCATTCAAAGTGATTAACTCTATGACGCCAATAACCCGTTTAGCCAGTAAAGGCCTAGAAGGCTGATTCTGATAGTCTGCGGTTCCTGTCAATCGCCCCAAGAAAGTAATCAGGTCATCAGCTTGGTCAGATCGGAGGACCAGTTCCGGTGTTTCAGTACGGACAGAAGCTAAATCCAGCCAGAAGGTAAAAGCCTGCTCAAAGCTTTCAAACCTATGTTCTGGATGCCCTGCTCCTCTGGAAAAGTAGAACCGCATGCCGGGTGTATCAACAGTGCTTAGCCGGTCGAGCAACGTATCTGACAGTCCCGTATTGTCCAAGTAGACGCAGCGTCTATAACCTGATAATGCGAATCCCAACGTTGTAATCCAGTTAGGCAGGGCAGTCAGGCCGGTGCAACCGTTAAGAGAAAGGTAGTCACCCAAGTAGATGGTATCGGGCATGGCCGTCAGGCTGGTGCAACCGTCAAGAGAAAGGAAGCCCCCCACAGAGAGGTTCTCGGGCAGGGCCGTTAGGCCGGTGCAATCGTTAAGAGAAAGGTAGTCCCCCACGGAGAGGCTCTCTGGCAGGGCCGTGAGGCCGGTGCAACCGTCAAGAGCAAGGGAGGTCTTCACGTAGAGGTTCTTTGGCAGGGCCGTCAGGCCGGTGCAATTTTGAAGAGAAAGGTAGTCCCCCACGGAGAGGCTCTCTGGCAGGGCCGTGAGGCCGGTGCAACCGTTAAGAAAAAGGTAGCCCCCCAAGCAGATGTTATCAGGCAGGGCCGTCAGACCTGTACAACCGGCAAGAGACAGGTTGCCCCCAGTGGAGAGGTTCTCTGGCAGGGCCGTCAGGCCGGAGCAACCGTCAAGATGAATGGAGCCACCAACGGAGATGTTCTTTGGCAGGGCCGTCAGGCCGGAGCAACCGTCAAGATGAATGGAGCCACCAACGGAGATGTTCTCTGGCAGGGCCGTCAGGCCGGAGCAACCGTCAAGATGAATGGAGCCACCAACGGAGATGTTCTTTGGCAGGGCCGTCAGGCCGGAGCAATCTTGAAGAGAAAGGTAGTCCCCCACGGAGAGGCTCTCTGGCAGGGCCGTGAGGCCGGTGCAACCGTCAAGAGCAAGGTAGCCACCCAAGTAGAGGTTATTGGGCAGGGCCGTGAGGCCGGTGCAACCTCTGAGAGAAATGGAGTTAGCCACGGAGAGGTTCTTTGGCAGTGCCGTCAGGCCGGTGCAACCGTGAAGAGAAAGATAGCCACCCGCGGAGAGGTTCTTTGGCAGGACCGTCAGGCCGGTGCAACCGTGAAGAGAAAGATAGCCACCCGCGGAGAGGTTCTCGGGCAGGGCCGTGAGGCCGGTGCAACCTCTGAGAGAAATGGAGTTAGCCACGGAGAGGTGCTCGGGCAGGGCAGTCAGGCCGGTGCAACCGTGAAGAGAAAGGGAGCCCACCAAGGATAGGTTCTCGGGCATGGACGTTAGGGCGGTGCAACCGTTCAGATTAAGGTCGCCATCGGCCTTGTAATGAACGTTATTTGAAAATTTCCCATTAACAATCAGCTCCTTCAAATTGTGCACGGAAATATCTTCTTGCTGCATTACGGAACGAATCATTAATGGCTTTGCTTCCGAAGAAGCTGTTTCAGAAGGCGGAATATATTTTACTTCCCCATTGTCTACATGATCACCATTCAGGTCTGGGGTCATTAAATTACATGGTTTAGAATGAGTAGGGGGTATTATATTGTTGTTCATTATTCCATTATTCACACGCTGTTTTTCTTTTTACTGTTTTTCACCAACCCAATTGATATTTTCCTGAATCTCCCTGCACAAACTGTAAAAGACGTTCAGGAACACCATGATACAGCTAGTCCAGTATCAGATTAGGAGTCTAGTCGCCTAGGTGATTACCTCAATATGACTGGCGTTAAGGTAGCTTAATAAATTGATGCGCGCATAACCAATGACTTTGATGCGCGAGATGTCACTATCGGACAGGCAGTTGTAGCAATGATTATTAATAGCCTTGGTTTTACCAGTCAAACGCTGTGTTGTTTCTAGGATTTTTCGAAAACAAGCCTGGTGGTAGGATTTCTTGGTGTCGTTCATTTACCTTAAAAAGCCTGAACGCATTGAAGCGCTGCTGATGGTAATGACATTCTGTCTGATGGTCTATGCTGCTTGACAGCACAGAATAAAACATAAGCTGAAAAGACAAAGTGTGTATCTCTTTAGATACGACAATGCGGCCGCTAAAACATCATGGCTTTCTATATATCCGATAACGAAAAAGAGGAGGTTTTAGCGGCTGCATTATCGTATCAAAAGAACCACACACAAAGACAAAGCCGATTCTTTCCAAATCAGAGGCAAAAGTCCTGCCAGAGCTCCACCTCCAGATGGGTATTACTCTGTTTTCAGGGAATTAATGAGATAACGATCAATAACCAAGGGAGCCATGTGTTTGGCTTGAAGGAAAGACAATGGACGATCATCCAAATTATAGGTGCTTTTTACGAGTCGGTATATCCCTGATAAGGGTGGTGAAAGGACAGTCTTATGATTCGAACAGGACAATATGACCTGATGGTGGCTGCTGATGTCTGTGAGTACTTTTACTCTCTGGCTGGGTAGTTTTATTTGGAGATAGATGTAACAGAACCTCCTGCGGTATGCCACCGGCGCATAACTGTATCACACATCGTTTAGCTTTAACCGTTTTTTGGGTGGGTGGAGCGAGACGGCCTCTATCAGCCGAACCACGTCTGACCATTCTAAATGGTTATTGGTAAAAGGATTTTTACCATGTTCCAAGTAAGTCCTGCGGAGGGCATCGTAATCCACCTGTTGATTGCCCACTGCAACCATCTTTTGTGTCTTATCTCCACAGATGAGGCACTCGTCAATACGGTCTACCGTGTGTGGCGTGAGCTGGTCAAATTCCGGAGTGGTTTGGTGGCGTTGATATTTTTGCCAAGGTGCCCACTCCTCAAGATAGTTCTTCAGTTTAGCCTCAGAGCAGGATATCTCAATGTTGGCGCAAGCTCTTGCAATGTCCTTATCTTCAACATAAGCACACCCACGGAATATCATATTTTGCGTTGAGCTAGGAATGGTAAAGTGCTTGCTTAATTCAATCCGGAAAGCCAGCTCAACCTCGATCGCATCTACCCAAGAGAGTGTTCGCATATGGGCTCTGGCGATTATTTTGATCTTATCCAGAATCATCATTTGCCGCCCCAACGCCATTAATTCAGTGGGATTATTATTTTTAACAGCCATAGCTTCCGCTGAGGTAAGCAATTGCATAGTTTCCAGATCATCAATGGCCAAGATCACACGGTCATCACAGGAACTGATGGCATCGTGTACGATGGTCATGGCATCATCCAGAACCGAGTCATTCAAAGTGATTAACTCTATGACGCCAATAACCCGTTTAGCCAGTAAAGGCCTAGAAGGCTGATTCTGATAGTCTGCGGTTCCTGTCAATCGCCCCAAGAAAGTAATCAGGTCATCAGCTTGGTCAGATCGGAGGACCAGTTCCGGTGTTTCAGTACGGACAGAAGCTAAATCCAGCCAGAAGGTAAAAGCCTGCTCAAAGCTTTCAAACCGATGTTCTGGATGCCCTGCTTCTCTGGAAAAGTAGAACTGCATGCCGGGTGTATCAACAGTGCTTAGCCGGTCGAGCAACGTATCTGACAGTCCCGTATTGTCCAAGTAGACGTAGCGTGTATAACCTGATGATGTGGATCCCAACGTTGTAATCCAGTTAGGCAGGGCCGTGAGGCCGGTGCAACCGTCAAGAGCAAGGTAGCCACCCAAGTAGATGTTATCGGGCAGGGCCGTCAGGCTGGTGCAACCGTCAAGAGAAAGGAAGCCCCCCACGTAGATGTTATTGACTAGGGCCGTCAGCCCGGTGCAACCTTCAATAGACAGGTCGCCCTCAATGTGGATGTTCTCTGGCAGGGCCGTCAGGCCGGTGCAACGGTCAAGAGTAAGGGAGGTCTTCACGTAGAGGTTCTTTGACAGGGCCGTCAGGCCGGTGCAATCTTGAAGAGAAAGGGAGTCCCCCACGGAGAGGCTCTCTGGCAGGGCCGTGAGGCCGGTGCAACCGTCAAGAGTAAGGGAGGTCTTCACGTAGAGGTTCTTTGGCAGGGCCGTCAGGCCGGTGCAATCTTGAAGAGAAAGGTAGTCCCCCACGGAGAGGCTCTCTGGCAGGGCCGTGAGGCCGGTGCAACCGTCAAGAGCAAGGTAGCCACCCAAGTAGAGGTTATTGGGCAGGGCCGTGAGGCCGGTGCAACCTCTGAGAGAAATGGAGTTAGCCACGGAGAGGTTCTCTGGCAGGACAGTCAGGCCGGTGCAACCGGCAAGAGACAGGTTGCCCCCAGTGGAGAGGTTCTCTGGCAGGGCCGTCAGGCCGGAGCAACCGTCAAGATGAATGGAGCCACCAACGGAGATGTTCTTTGGCAGGGCCGTCAGGCCGGAGCAACCGTCAAGATGAATGGAGCCACCAACGGAGATGTTCTTTGGCAGGGCAGTCAGGCCGGTGCAACCGTTAAGATTAAGGTCGCTCCCCACAGAGAGGTTCTCGGGCAGGGCAGTCAGGCCGGTGCAACCGTTAAGATTAAGGTCGCTCCCCACAGAGAGGTTCTCGGGCAGGGCCGTCAGGCCGGTGCAACCTCTGAGAGAAATGGAGTTAGCCACGGAGAGGTTCTTTGGCAGGGCCGTCAGGCCGGTGCAACCGTGAAGAGAAAGATAGCCACCCGCGGAGAGGTTCTTTGGCAGGACCGTCAGGCCGGTGCAACCGTGAAGAGAAAGATAGCCACCCGCGGAGAGGTTCTCGGGCAGGGCAGTCAGGCCGGTGCAACCGTGAAGAGAAAGATAGCCACCCGCGGAGAGGTTCTCGGGCAGGGCAGTCAGGCCGGTGCAACCGTGAAGAGAAAGATAGCCACCCGCGGAGAGGTTCTCTGGCAGGGCAGTCAGGCCGGTGCAACCGTGAAGAGAAAGGGAGCCCACCAAGGATAGGTTCTCGGGCATGGACGTTAGGGCGGTGCAACCGTTAAGATTAAGGTCGCCATCGGCCTTGTAATGAACGTTATTTGAAAATTTCCCATTAACAATCAGCTCCTTCAAATTGTGCACGGAAATATCTTCTTGCTGCATTACGGAACGAATCATCAATGGCTTTGCTTCCGAAGAAGCTGTTTCAGAAGGCGGAATATATTTTACTCCCCCATTGTCTACATGATCACCATTCAGGTCTGGGGTCATTAAATGACATGGTTTAGAATGAGTAGGGGGTATTATATTGTTGTTCATTATTCCATTATTCACACGCTGTTTTTCTTTTTACTGTTTTTCACCAACCCAATTGATATTTTCCTGAATCTCCCTGCACAAACTGTAAAAGACGTTCAGGAACACCATGATACAGCTCGTCCAGTATCAGATTAGGAGTCTAGTCGCCTAGGTGATTACCTCAATATGACTAGCGTTAAGGGTAGCTTAATAAATTGATGCGCGCATAACCAATGACTTTGATGCGCGAGATGTCACTATCGGACAGGCAGTTGTAGCAATGATTATTAATAGCCTTGGTTTTACCAGTCAAACGCTGTGTTGTTTCTAGGATTTTTCGAAAACAAGCCTGGTGGTAGGATTTCTTGGTGTCGTTCATTTACCTTAAAAAGCCTGAACGCATTGAAGCGCTGCTGATGGTAATGACATTCTGTCTGATGGTCTATGCTGCTTGACAGCACAGAATAAAACATAAGCTGAAAAGACAAAGTGTGTATCTCTTTAGATACGACAATGCGGCCGCTAAAACATCATGGCTTTCTATATATCCGATAACGAAAAAGAGGAGGTTTTAGCGGCTGCATTATCGTATCTAAAGAACCACACACAAAGACAAAGCCGATTCTTTCCAAATCAGAGGCAAAAGTCCTGCCAGAGCTCCACCTCCAGATGGGTATTACTCTGTTTTCAGGGAATTAATGAGATAACGATCAATAACCAAGGGAGACATGTGTTTGGCTTGAAGGAAAGACAATGGACGATCATCCAAATTATAGGTGCTTTTTACGAGTCGGTATATCCCTGATAAGGGTGGTGAAAGGACAGTCTTATGATTCGAACAGGACAATATGACCTGATGGTGGTTGCCAATGTTTGGGAGTACTTTTACTCTCTGGCGTGGTAGTTTTATTTGGAGATAGGTGTAACAGAACCTCCTGCGGTGTGCTACCGTCGTATAACTGTATCACACATCGTTTAGCTTTAACTGTTTTTTGGGTGGGTGGAGCGAGATGGCCTCTATCAGCCGAACCACGTCTGACCATTCTAAATGGTTATTGGTAAAAGGATTTTTACCATGTTCCAAGTAAGTCCTGCGGAGGGCATCGTAATCCACCTGTTGATTGCCCACTGCAACCATCTTTTGTGTCTTATCTCCACAGATGGGGCACTCGTTAATACGGTCTACCGTGTGTGGCTTGAGCTGGTCAAATTCCGGAGTGGTTTGGTGGCGTTGATATTTTTGCCAAGGTGCCCACTCCTCAAGATAGTTCTTCAGTTTAGCCTCAGAGCAGGATATCTCAATGTTGGCGCAAGCTCTTGCAATGTCCTTATCTTCAACATAAGCACACCCACGGAATATCATATTTTGCGTTGAGCTAGGAATGGTAAAGTGCTTGCTTAATTCAATCCGGAAAGCCAGCTCAACCTCGATCGCATCTACCCAAGAGAGTGTTCGCATATGGGCTCTGGCGATTATTTTGATCTTATCCAGAATCATCATTTGCCGCCCCAACGCCATTAATTCAGTGGGATTATTATTTTTAACAGCCATAGCTTCCGCTGAGGTAAGCAATTGCATAGTTTCCAGATCATCAATGGCCAAGATCACACGGTCATCACAGGAACTGATGGCATCGTGTACGATGGTCATGGCATCATCCAGAACCGAGTCATTCAAAGTGACTAACTCTATGACGCCAATAACCCGTTTAGCCAGTAAAGGCCTAGAAGGCTGATTCTGATAGTCTGCGGTTCCTGTCAATCGCCCCAAGAAAGTAATCAGGTCATCAGCTTGGTCAGATCGGAGGACCAGTTCCGGTGTTTCAGTACGGACAGAAGCTAAATCCAGCCAGAAGGTAAAAGCCTGCTCAAAGCTTTCAAACCGATGTTCTGGATGCCCTGCTCCTCTGGAAAAGTAGAACTGCATGCCGGGTGTATCAACAGTGCTTAGCCGGTCGAGCAACGTATCTGACAGTCCCGTATTGTCCAAGTAGACGTAGCGTGTATAACCTGATGATGTGGATCCCAACGTTGTAATCCAGTTAGGCAGGGCCGTCAGGCCGGTGCAACCGCTAAGAGCAAGGTAGCCACCCAAGTAGATGTTATCGGGCAGGGCCGTCAGGCTGGTGCAACCGTCAAGAGAAAGGAAGCCCCCCACGTAGATGTTATTGACTAGGGCCGTCAGCCCGGTGCAACCTTGAATAGACAGGTCGCCCTCAATGTGGATGTTCTCTGGCAGGGCCGTCAGGCCGGTGCAACGGTCAAGAGTAAGGGAGGTCTTCACGTAGAGGTTCTTTGGCAGGGCCGTCAGGCCGGTGCAATCTTGAAGAGAAAGGTAGTCCCCCACGGAGAGGCTCTCTGGCAGGGCCGTGAGGCCGGTGCAACCGTCAAGAGAAAGGTAGTCCCCCACGGAGAGGCTCTCTGGCAGGGCCGTGAGGCCGGTGCAACCGTCAAGAGCAAGGTAGCCACCCAAGTAGAGGTTATTGGGCAGGGCCGTGAGGCCGGTGCAACCTCTGAGAGAAATGGAGTTAGCCACGAAGATGTTCCCTGGCAGGGCCGTTAGGCCGGTGCAATCGTTAAGAGAAAGGTAGTTCCCCACGGAGAGGCTCTCTGGCAGGGCCGTGAGGCCGGTGCAACCGTCAAGAGCAAGGTAGCCACCCAAGTAGAGGTTATTGGGCAGGGCCGTGAGGCCGGTGCAACCGTCAAGAGTAAGGGAGGTCTTCACGTAGAGGTTCTTTGGCAGGGCCGTCAGGCCGGTGCAATTTTGAAGAGAAAGGTAGTCCCCCACGGAGAGGCTCTCTGGCAGGGCCGTGAGGCCGGTGCAACCGTTAAGAAAAAGGTAGCCCCCCAAGCAGATGTTATCAGGCAGGGCCGTCAGACCTGTACAACCGGCAAGAGACAGGTTGCCCCCAGTGGAGAGGTTCTCTGGCAGGGCCGTCAGGCCGGAGCAACCGTCAAGATGAATGGAGCCACCAACGGAGATGTTCTTTGGCAGGGCCGTCAGGCCGGAGCAACCGTCAAGATGAATGGAGCCACCCACGGAGAGGTTCTCGGGCAGGGCAGTCAGGCCGGTGCAACCGTTAAGAGAAAGGGAGCTCCCCACAGAGAGGTTCTCGGGCAGGGCCGTCAGGCCGGTGCAATCTTGAAGAGAAAGGTAGTCCCCCACGGAGAGGCTCTCTGGCAGGGCCGTGAGGCCGGTGCAACCGTCAAGAGCAAGGTAGCCACCCAAGTAGAGGTTATTGGGCAGGGCCGTGAGGCCGGTGCAACCTCTGAGAGAAATGGAGTTAGCCACGGAGAGGTTCTTTGGCAGTGCCGTCAGGCCGGTGCAACCGTGAAGAGAAAGATAGCCACCCGCGGAGAGGTTCTTTGGCAGGACTGTCAGGCCGGTGCAACCGTGAAGAGAAAGATAGCCACCCGCGGAGAGGTTCTCGGGCAGGGCAGTCAGGCCGGTGCAACCGTGAAGAGAAAGATAGCCACCCGCGGAGAGGTTCTCGGGCAGGGCAGTCAGGCCGGTGCAACCGTGAAGAGAAAGGGAGCCCACCAAGGATAGGTTCTCGGGCATGGACGTTAGGGCGGTGCAACCGTTAAGATTAAGGTCGCCATCGGCCTTGTAATGAACGTTATTTGAAAATTCCCCATTAACAATTAGCTCCTTCAAATTGTGCACGGAAATATCTTCTTGCTGCATTACGGAACGAATCATTAATGGCTTTGCTTCCGAAGAAGCTGTTTCAGAAGGCGGAATATATTTTACTCCCCCATTGTCTACATGATCACCATTCAGGTCTGGGGTCATTAAATTACATGGTTGAGAATGAGTAGGGGGTATTATATTGTTGTTCATTATTCCATTATTCACACGCTGTTTTTCTTTTTACTGTTTTTCACCAACCCAATTGATATTTTCCTGAATCTCCCTGCACAAACTGTAAAAGACGTTCAGGAACACCATGATACAGCTAGTCCAGTATCAGATTAGGAGTCTAGTCGCCTAGGTGATTACCTCAATATGACTGGCGTTAAGGGTAGCTTAATAAATTGATGCGCGCATAACCAATGACTTTGATGCGCGAGATGTCACTATCGGACAGGCAGTTGTAGCAATGATTATTAATAGCCTTGGTTTTACCAGTCATACGCTGTATTGTTTCTAGGATTTTTCGAAAACAAGCTTGGTGGTAGGATTTCTTGGTGTCGTTCATTTACCTTAAAAAGCCTGAACGCATTGAAGCGCTGCTGATGGTAATGACATTCTGTCTGATGGTCTATGCTGCTTGACAGCACAGAATAAAACATAAGCTGAAAAGACAAAGTGTGTATCTCTTTAGATACGACAATGCGGCCGCTAAAACATCATGGCTTTCTATATATCCGATAACGAAAAAGAGGAGGTTTTAGCGGCTGCATTATCGTATCAAAAGAACCACACACAAAGACAAAGCCGATTCTTTCCAAATCAGAGGCAAAAGTCCTGCCAGAGCTCCACCTCCAGATGGGTATTACTCTGTTTTCAGGGAATTAATGAGATAACGATCAATAACCAAGAGAGACATGTGTTTGGCTTGAAGGAAATACAATGTACGATCATCCAAATTATAGGTACTTTTTACAAGTCGGTATATTTCTGATAAGGGTGGTGAAAGGACAGTCTCATGATTCGAACAGGACAATATGCCCTGATGGTGGCTGCCAATGTCTGGGAGTACTTTTACTCTCTGGCTGGGTAGTTTTATTTGGAGATAGATGTAACAGAACCTCCTGCGGTGTGCCACCGGCGCATAACTGTATTACACATCGTTTAGCTTTAACCGTTTTTGTGGTGGGTTGGGCGAGGCGGCCTCTATCAGCCGAACCACGTCTGACCATTCCAAAGGGTTATTGGTAAACGGATTTTTACCATTTTCTAGGTAAGTCCTGCGGAGGGCATCGTAATCCACTTGGTGATTGCCCACCGCAACCATCTGTTGTGTTTTATCTCCACAGATGGGGCACTCGTCAATACGGTCTACTGTTCGTGGCTTGAGCTGGTAAAATTTCGGAGTAGTTTGGTGGCGTTGATATTTTTGCCATGGTGCCCACTCTTCAAGATAGCTCTCAAGATTAGCATTAGAGCAGGATATCTCGATGTTGACGCAAGCTCTTGCAATGTCCTTATCTTCAACATAAGCACACTTACGAAATGTCATATTTTGCGTTGAGCCAGGAAAGGTAAAGTGCTTGCTTAACTCAATCCGGAAAGCCAGATCAACCTCGACTTCATCTACCCAAGAGAGTGTTCGCATATGGGCTCTGGCGATTATTTTGATCTTATCCAGAATCATCATTTGCCGCCCCAACGCCATTAATTCAGTGGGATTATTGTTTTTAACAGCCATAGCTTCCGCTGAGGTAAGCAATTGCATAGTTTCCAGATCATCAATGGCCAAGATCACACGGTCATCACAGGAACTGATGGCATCGTGTACGATGGTCATGGCATCATCCAGAACCGAGTCATTCAAAGTGATTAACTCTATGACGCCAATAACCCGTTTAGCCAGTAAAGGCCTAGAAGGCTGATTCTGATAGTCTGCGGTTCCTGTCAATCGCCCCAAGAAAGTAATCAGGTCATCAGCTTGGTCAGATCGGAGGACCAGTTTCGGTGTTTCAGTACGGACAGAAGCTAAATCCAGCCAGAAGGTAAAAGCCTGCTCAAAGCTTTCAAACCTATGTTCTGGATGCCCTGCTCCTCTGGAAAAGTAGAACTGCATGCCGAGTGTATCAACAGTGCTTAGCCGGTCGAGCAACGTATCTGACAGTCCCGTATTGTCCAAGTAGACGTAGCGTATATAACCTGATGATGTGAATCCCAACGTTGTAATCCAGTTAGGCAGGGCCGTCAGGCCGGTGCAACCGCTAAGAGCAAGGTAGCCACCCAAGTAGATGTTATCGGGCAGGGCCGTCAGGCTGGTGCAACCGTCAAGAGAAAGGAAGCCCCCCACGTAGATGTTATTGACTAGGGCCGTCAGCCCGGTGCAACCTTCAATAGACAGGTTGCCCTCAATGTGGATGTTCTCTGGCAGGGCCGTCAGGCCGGTGCAACCGTCAAGAGTAAGGGAGGTCTTCACGTAGAGGTTCTTTGGCAGGGCCGTCAGGCCGGTGCAATTTTGAAGAGAAAGGTAGTCCCCCACGGAGAGGCTCTCTGGCAGGGCCGTGAGGCCGGTGCAACCGTTAAGAAAAAGGTAGCCCCCCAAGCGGATGTTATCAGGCAGGGCCGTCAGACCTGTACAACCGGCAAGAGACAGGTTGCCCTCAGTGGAGAGGTTCTCTGGCAGGGCCGTCAGGCCGGAGCAACCGTCAAGATGAATGGAGCCACCAACGGAGATGTTCTTTGGCAGGGCCGTCAGGCCGGAGCACCAGTCAAGATTAATGGAGCCACCCACGGAGAGGTTCTCGGGCAGGGCAGTCAGGCCGGTGCAACCGTGAAGAGAAAGGGAGCTCCCCACAGAGAGGTTCTCGGGCAGGGCAGTCAGGCCGGTGCAACCGTGAAGAGAAAGGGAGCCACCCACGGAGAGGTTCTCGGGCAGGGCAGTCAGGCCGGTGCAACCGTCAAGATGAATGGAGCCACCAACGGAGATGTTCTTTGGCAGGGCCGTCAGGCCGGAGCACCAGTCAAGATTAATGGAGCCACCCACGGAGAGGTTCTCGGGCAGGGCAGTCAGGCCGGTGCAACCGTGAAGAGAAAGGGAGCTTCCCACAGAGAGGTTCTCGGGCAGGGCAGTCAGGCCGGTGCAACCGTGAAGAGAAAGGGAGCTCCCCACAGAGAGGTTCTCGGGCAGGGCCGTCAGGCCGGTGCAATCTTGAAGAGAAAGGTAGTCACCCACGGAGAGGCTCTCTGGCAGGGCAGTCAGGCCGGTGCAACCGTGAAGAGAAAGGGAGCCCACCAAGGATAGGTTCTCGGGCATGGACGTTAGGGCGGTGCAATCTTGAAGAGAAAGGTAGTCCCCCACGGAGAGGCTCTCTGGCAGGGCAGTCAGGCCGGTGCAACCGTGAAGAGAAAGATAGCCACCCGCGGAGAGGTTCTCGGGCAGGGCAGTCAGGCCGGTGCAACCGTGAAGAGAAAGGGAGCCCACCAAGGATAGGTTCTCGGGCATGGACGTTAGGCCGGTGCAACCGTGAAGAGAAAGGGAGCCCACCAAGGATAGGTTCTCGGGCATGGACGTTAGGGCGGTGCAACCGTTAAGATTAAGGTCGCCATCGGCCTTGTAATGAACGTTATTTGAAAATTTCCCATTAACAATCAGCTCCTTCAAATTGTGCACGGAAATATCTTCTTGCTGCATTACGGAACGAATCATTAATGGCTTTGCTTCCGAAGAAGCTGTTTCAGAAGGCGGAATATATTTTACTCCCCCATTGTCTACATGATCACCATTCAGGTCTGGGGTCATTAAATTACATGGTTTAGAATGAGTAGGGGGTATTATATTGTTGTTCATTATTCCATTATTCACACGCTGTTTTTCTTTTTACTGTTTTTCACCAACCCAATTGATATTTTCCTGAATCTCCCTGCACAAACTGTAAAAGACGTTCAGGAACACCATGATACAGCTAGTCCAGTATCAGATTAGGAGTCTAGTCGCCTAGGTGATTACCTCAATATGACTGGCGTTAAGGGTAGCTTAATAAATTGATGCGCGCATAACCAATGACTTTGATGCGCGAGATGTCACTATCGGACAGGCAGTTGTAGCAATGATTATTAATAGCCTTGGTTTTACCAGTCAAACGCTGTGTTGTTTCTAGGATTTTTCGAAAACAAGCCTGGTGGTAGGATTTCTTGGTGTCGTTCATTTACCTTAAAAAGCCTGAACGCATTGAAGCGCTGCTGATGGTAATGACATTCTGTCTGATGGTCTATGCTGCTTGACAGCACAGAATAAAACATAAGCTGAAAAGACAAAGTGTGTATCTCTTTAGATACGACAATGCGGCCGCTAAAACATCATGGCTTTCTATATATCCGATAACGAAAAAGAGGAGGTTTTAGCGGCTGCATTATCGTATCAAAAGAACCACACACAAAGACAAAGCCGATTCTTTCCAAATCAGAGGCAAAAGTCCTGCCAGAGCTCCACCTCCAGATGGGTATTACTCTGTTTTCAGGGAATTAATGAGATAACGATCAATAACCAAGGGAGCTATGTGTTTGGCTTGAAGGAAAGACAATGGACGATCATCCAAATTATAGGTGCTTTTTACGAGTCGGTATATCCCTGATAAGGGTGGTGAAAGGACAGTCTTATGATTCGAACAGGACAATATGACCTGATGGTGGCTGCTGATGTCTGTGAGTACTTTTACTCTCTGGCTGGGTAGTTTTATTTGGAGATAGATGTAACAGAACCTCCTGCGGTATGCCACCGGCGCATAACTGTATCACACATCGTTTAGCTTTAACCGTTTTTTGGGTGGGTGGAGCGAGACGGCCTCTATCAGCCGAACCACGTCTGACCATTCTAAATGGTTATTGGTAAAAGGATTTTTACCAATAACCAAGTAAGTCCTGCGGAGGGCATCGTAATCCACCTGTTGATTGCCCACTGCAACCATCTTTTGTGTCTTATCTCCACAGATGAGGCACTCGTCAATACGGTCTACCGTGTGTGGCTTGAGCTGGTCAAATTCCGGAGTGGTTTGGTGGCGTTGATATTTTTGCCAAGGTGCCCACTCCTCAAGATAGTTCTTCAGTTTAGCCTCAGAGCAGGATATCTCAATGTTGGCGCAAGCTCTTGCAATGTCCTTATCTTCAACATAAGCACACCCACGGAATATCATATTTTGCGTTGAGCTAGGAATGGTAAAGTGCTTGCTTAATTCAATCCGGAAAGCCAGCTCAACCTCGATCGCATCTACCCAAGAGAGTGCTCGCATATGGGCTCTGGCGATTATTTTGATCTTATCCAGAATCATCATTTGCCGCCCCAACGCCATTAATTCAGTGGGATTATTATTTTTAACAGCCATAGCTTCCGCTGAGGTAAGCAATTGCATAGTTTCCAGATCATCAATGGCCAAGATCACACGGTCATCACAGGAACTGATGGCATCGTGTACGATGGTCATGGCATCATCCAGAACCGAGTCATTCAAAGTGATTAACTCTATGACGCCAATAACCCGTTTAGCCAGTAAAGGCCTAGAAGGCTGATTCTGATAGTCTGCGGTTCCTGTCAATCGCCCCAAGAAAGTAATCAGGTCATCAGCTTGGTCAGATCGGAGGACCAGTTCCGGTGTTTCAGTACGGACAGAAGCTAAATCCAGCTAGAAGGTAAAAGCCTGCTCAAAGCTTTCAAACCGATGTTCTGGATGCCCTGCTCCTCTGGAAAAGTAGAACTGCATGCCGGGTGTATCAACAGTGCTTAGCCGGTCGAGCAACGTATCTGACAGTCCCGTATTGTCCAAGTAGACGTAGCGTATATAACCTGATGATGTGAATCCCAACGTTGTAATCCAGTTAGGCAGGGCCGTCAGGCCGATGCAACCGCTAAGAGCAAGGTAGCCACCTAAGTAGATGTTATCGGGCAGGGCCGTCAGGCTGGTGCAACCGTCAAGAGAAAGGAAGCCCCCCACGTAGATGTTATTGACTAGGGCCGTCAGCCCGGTGCAACCTTCAATAGACAGGTCGCCCTCAATGTGGATGTTCTCTGGCAGGGCCGTCAGGCCGGTGCAACGGTCAAGAGTAAGGGAGGTCTTCACGTAGAGGTTCTTTGGCAGGGCTGTCAGGCCGGTGCAATCTTGAAGAGAAAGGTAGTCCCCCACGGAGAGGCTCTCTGGCAGGGCCGTGAGGCCGGTGCAACCGTCAAGAGAAAGGTAGTCCCCCACGGAGAGGCTCTTTGGCAGGGCCGTGAGGCCGGTGCAACCGTCAAGAGCAAGGTAGCCACCCAAGTAGAGGTTATTGGGCAGGGCCGTGAGGCCGGTGCAACCTCTGAGAGAAATGGAGTTAGCCACGGAGATGTTCCCTGGCAGGACAGTCAGGCCGGTGCAACCTTGGAGAGAAATGGTGCTCCCCACAGAGAGGTTCTCTGGCAGGGCCGTCAGGCCGGTGCAACCGTGAAGAGAAAGGGAGCCCACCAAGGATAGGTTCTCGGGCATGGCCGTCAGGGCGGTGCAATCGTCAAGATTAAGGTCGCCATCGGCCTTGTAATGAACGTTTTTTGAAAATTCCCCACTAACAATCAGCTTCTTCAAATTGTGCGCGGTAATCTTTTCTTGCTGCATTACGGAACGAATCATTAATGGCTTTGCTTCCGCCGAAGCTGTTTCAGAAGGCGGAATATATTTTGCTCCACCGTTGTCTACATGATCACCCTTAAGCTTTGGTGTTATTAAATTAGATGATTTAGAATGAGTAGGAGGTATTATATTGTTGTTCATTGTTCACGAGCTGTTTTACTTTTTACTGCTTTTCACCAACCAAATTGATATTTTCCTGAATCTTCCTGTCCAAACGGTAAAAGACGTTAGGAAAGCCATGATACAGCCCGTCCATTACCAGATTAGGAGTCTAACCACCTCGGTTGGTTACCGCAATATGACCGACGCTAATGGTAGTTAAACAAATTGATGCGCGCATAACCAATGACTTTGATGCGCGAGATGTCACTATCGGACAGGGAATTGTAGCGATGATCATAATAGCCTTGAGTTTACCAGTCAAACGTATATATGTTTCTAGGATTTTTCGCAAACAAGCCTGTTGGTAGGATTTCTTGGTGTAGGCCATTTATTTTTAAAAGCCTGAACGCATTGAAGCGCTGCTGATGGTAATGACATTCTGTCTGATGGTCTATGCTGCTTGGCAGCACAGAATAAGACATAAGCTGAAAACACAAAGTGTGTATCTCTTTTGATACGACAATGCGTCCGCTAAAACACCATGGCTTTCGATATATCCGGTAACGAAAAAGAGGAGGTTTTATGGTGATACAATGTTGTTAAACCAAGAACTACGTAACCCCGTCTCTTGTGAACGCATCATGTGCCAGTACCATTGATTATTCATTCTTCTTACCAGTTCGTGAGCATTTGGACGCTGTCATTCTGCACCTTGAATGAACTCTTCAACAGGAGCATGGTGCCATAGAGAGCTATATCCAGACTGAAGGCACCGAAGTGTTGCACCTTCTCCTCCAAGGGCATTTGGATCAGCAGGCTAATGATGAGCCGCAGTAATCGTAGGTACTTGGTATCTACGGCGAGCAGAGAAACCATGGCAGGTAAAATACCCCACGCTAACTGATCAGCTTGTTTTGTGCTGTCGTAGTCAGGTGTCGCAGTTACAGCCAGCGAAAGCAATCAAGTGTGTTCCAGCTGGATGCTCAGTTAAACCTCAATTGGTGCGGCTCTTATGATACGACAATGCAGTTGCTAAAACATCATGGTTTTCGATATATCTGGTAATGACAAAGAGACGGTTGTATTGCCGTACGACGCCGGAAGACCGATAATCCCATAACACCGTCTCTTGTGAACGCATCTTGCTACAATACCCTCGATTATTCATTATTCTCTCCAGCTTAGTGATCATTTGGACGGTATCATTCAGCACCTTGAATTCACTCTCCAACAAGAGCATGGCACCATAGTGAGCAGATATATATCCTGACTGAAGGCAACGAAGTGTTGCTCCTTCTCATCCTATGGTATTTGGATAAGCAGGCCAATGATGAGCCACAGCAATCGTAGGTAACTGACAGTGACGGTGAGCAGAGAAATCACGTCAGGGGAAATACCTCCAGATAACTGACCAGCTTGTTTGGTTCTGTCGTAGCTTGGAGTTGCAGTTACAGCCAGCGGGAGGAATCCAGCGTGTTTCCGCTGGATACTAAGTTAAACTTCAATACCGTCAAGTACTCTGATGGCATGAGGGGGTAAATAGTCAGAGATGTGATGGATCGCTCCTATGATCAAACAATTAAACAACATCGTGAGAGTTGCCCAAGTTGGTCGGAAAACGATAGGCTATGCAACTGGTGCGGATAAGGTTCAAGACTTTGAGGTTTTTTACGAACAGCGAAAGGTTGTGATGTAGCAAACATAAGCCTGTAGATCCTCAGTTTTGACGGTAAGGGCTTGGTTATGCGCCCGTAATGGTTGAAGGAAGCAACAGGAAGAACGCGCAAAAGAGTCAGCATAAGCTGCAAACTAGGGTAAGTGCGAGAGAGAAGAAAGATCGCAAACGAATGGCTCAGGTAGTCACCGGGTATACGGTAAAACCAAATCCTCAGGCGGCGTAATCTATCATGCATATGATATGAATTGGAAGAGCGATACCGGTGTTAAATTCTGTCCTCACGCTAGGAATAAGAGAGTGTTGGCCAGTGTAGAAAGAGAGCGGAAGCCGTGATAGGAAACGCTTTCAAGGCAGTGCTCAGGCTAGATCTAGAGTAGAAACGGCAGTTGGTCATGGTTATTGATGGGCACCATCATCAGAGGAACCTGATTACAGTGATTATGAAAAATAAGGGAGTTAAGGCAATCATCATAATGTACTTTATTCATGACTTGAATATCTGTGGAAAGATGTCACTGCTTACACGACAATAGTTATGAGGCTATTTAAAGCTGGGTGGCAGAACGGTCCCTGAAGATACTCAGGGGAGAGTCTTACAAAGGTGGCTAGGTGAATCTGGAAAGTGCGAGCAAGAGAGGTCCTCCAAAACTGGAGGCCATTGATAAGTGTGCAGACTATCTTCAAAAAAACGTCCAAAGCTCCGCTATAACAAGGCGCTGTACGCTGGCTATCTGATTGCCAGTGGAGTCATTGAGGGAGCTTGTCGCCATTTGATCAATGACCGTATGGATATAACCTAGGCAAAGTGGAGTCTGCAATGGGCAGATGCTGTGCTGAAACTACGCTCACTGGATTCAAGTGGAAATTGGCAGGCGTATTGGAACTTTCATAAGGGATGCTTTCGCCTGTGTAATCATGGAGAACTAATGAATGTGGCGTCGTAGCAAGGGAACCACACTCAAAGACAAAGTCTATTCTTTCCAAATCAGACGAAAAAGCTCTGCCAGAACCACCCCGGCAGATGGGTATTATCATGTTTTCAGGGAATTAATTGGTTAACGATCAATAATCAAGAGCGATATGTGGTTGGCTGTAAGGAAAGACAATGGATGATCATCCAAATTTTAGGTGTTTTTTATGAGTCGGTATATTTCTGACAGGGGAGGTTAAAGACAGTTTTGTTAATAAACCAATTGCTTAAAATGTGGTGCTGATCACGGTCACTATCGATAAAAGAGGTGCCAATACTGCCGCCCTAAATTCACTGAATAGTGAACTGAAAGGAGCCGGACAGTCAGAGGAGGCGGTTCGCAGATAAGCATCTGAACAACCTTGTTGAGCAGGATTATCGAGGGATAAAGTGTATAACTGGACCCATGTTGGGTTTTAAACTCTTCAAAACAGCGGAATCCACCCTTGCTGGAATTGAGCTTTATTACATGATTAGAAAAGGACAATATGACCAGATGGTGGCTGCTTATGTCTGGGAGTACTTTTACTATCTGGCGTGGTGGTTTTATCTGGAGATAGGCTTACTGCGCCTTTTGGAAATAGACGCATCAAGTCCACCTGCGGTGTTCTACCATCACATCACTGTGTATCACGCATTGTTTAGCTTTAACTATTTGCTGGGTTGTGGTGCGAAACGTACACTATCGGCCGAGCCACGGTTGACCATTCCAAAGGGTTATTGGTAAACGGATTTTTACCATTTTCTAGGTAAGTCCTGCGGAGGGCATCGTAATCCACCTGTTGATTGCCCACTGCAACCATCTTTTGTGTTTTATCTCCATAGATGGGGCACTCGTCAATACGGTCTACTGTTCGTGGCTTGAGCTGGTAAAATTTCTGAGTAGTTTGGTGGCGTTGATATTTTTGCCATGGTGCTCACTCTTCAAGATAGCTCTCAAGATTAGCATTAGAGCAGGATATCTCGATGTTGACGCAAGCTCTTGCAATGTCCTTATCTTCAACATAAGCACACCTACGAAATATCATATTTTGCGTTGAGCCAAGAAAGGTAAAGTGCTTGCTTAACTCAATCCGGAAAGCCAGATCAACCTCGACTTCATCTACCCAAGAGAGTGTTCGCATATGGACTCTGGCGATTTTTTTGATCTTATCCAGAATCATCATTTGCTGCCCCAACGCCCTTAATTCAGCGGGCTCATTATTTTCAACAGCCATAGTTTCCGCTGAGGTCAGCAATTGCATAGTTTCTAGATCATCAATGGCTATGATGATACGGTCATCACAGGAACTTATGGCCTCTTGTACGAGGTCCAAGGCAGAATCTCGAACTTGGTCATTCCCGGCGATTAACTCCATGACGCCAATAACCCGTTGCGCCAGTATAGGTCTAGAAGACTGATTCTTATAGTCTGCGGTTCCTGTCAATCGCCCCAAGAAAGTAATCAGGTCATCAGCTTGGTCAGATCGGAGGACCAGTTCCGGTGTTTCAGTACGGACAGAAGCTAAATCCAGCCAGAAGGCAAAAGCCTGCTCAAAGCTTTCAAACCGATGTTCTGGATGCCCTGCTTCTCTGGAAAAGTAGAACTGCATGCCGGGCGTATCAACAGTGCTGAGACGGTCAATCAACGTCTCGGACAGTCCCGTATTGTCCAAGTGGACGTCGCGTATTCTACCTGATAATGTGAGTCCCAACGTTGTAATCCAGTTAGGCAGGGTCGTCAGGCTGGTGCAACCTGTGAGATAAATGGAGCCTCCCACGGAGAGGTTATCTGGCAGGGCCGTCAGACCTGTGCAACGGTTAAGAGCAAGGTAGCCACGTATGGAGAGGTTATCTGGCAGGGCCGTCAGGCCGGTGCAACCATCAAGAGAAAGGCAGCCTCCCACGGAGAGATTCCCGGGCAGGGCCGTCAGGCCTGTGCAACAGTCAAGAGAGAGGTTGCCTCCCATGGAGAAGTGTTCTGGCAGGGCCGTCAGGCCTGTGCAACTGTCAAGAGAGAGGTTGCCTCCCATGGAGAGGTGCTCTGGCAGGGCCGTCAGACCTGTGCAACGGTGAAGAGAAAGGTTGCCACCCACGGATAGGTTATCGGGCAGGGCCGTCAGGCCTGGGCAACCGGCAAGATTGAGGTTGCCACCGACCTTGTAATGAACGTCATTTGAAAATTTTCCACTAACAATTAGCTCCTTCAAATTGTTTGCGCAAATATTTTCTTGCTGCATTACAGAACGCGGCATTAATGGTTTTGCTTCCGACGAAGCTGTTCCAGAAGGCGTAATATATTTTGCTCCACCTTCATCTACATGATCACCATTCAGATCTGATGTTATTAAATTAGATGATCCAGACTGAGCCGTAGGTCTTATATTGTTATTCATTATTCATTATTCATTATTCATTATTCACGAGATGTTCTACTTTTTTACTGTGTTGCACCAGTCAAATTGATATTACCCTTAATCCAACTGTTCTAAGCGGTAAAAGCATTCAGGAAAATCATGATATAGCTCCTCCAGTATCAGATTAAGAGTCTTGATAATCTTAGTTTGGTTGCACAACATACCAAGAGCCGCAGATAGCTACATAACGTTAGTTCTACAAGATAATCAATTGCGCTACGTAGGCTTCAGCCTTTTTATACATATTTATGTTACAGGAAAATAGTGATTTGAGTACTTTATTGACTGGCAAAGGCTCAGAAGGAGCCATGTGGCACTTTTCAAAAAACATTTCTATACATCAAGCCTTTAAAATCCAAGAGCTGTAGCCAAAATTGAAGTGTCGAACTCACGTTAAATATATTGATACACGCATAACTAATGACTCTGATGCAGGTAATGTTGCTATCGGACAGGTAGTGGTAGCAATGATTATTAATGGCATTAGTTTTACCAGTCACACGTTGCATATGGGTCCATAATTTTTCTAAAATAAGCCTGTTGATCGGCTGGTTGAGAAGGCATTCGGGGAGAATATTTAAGCGATAAGATTCTTGGACGAGCTCTTGATGACTTGAATGATGCTGGCGTCAGATAGTTGTCCTGAACCTTGCCATCAAGGTCGTCAATCATCTGAAATTGCCTTGCATGGCATTGAATCTTGACGGTACCATCCTGTATGTTGATGGTGATTACAACAGCGATGAAAAAACCAGATACTTGTCCTGCATCCATATCTGCCAAGGATATAGCCGTGATCACCGTCCTGACTTGAATCAGAAGGTCTTGCAGTTAATGACAGAGAATCAGGCTGGGATTCCTCTATTCATGGCTTCATGCAGCAGCAATATAAATGACAACCAATGCTTTAATGAGATCATCAAAAAACACTTGGCCTGCTTCAAATAGGTCTTGAATGATCGTTATCTGGTAGACTACGTGACACTGTATGTTGACAAAACCCTTCTGGTGAGGTCACTTGCTACAACGCCACATTCATTAGTTCTCCATGATTACGAAGGCGAGAGCATTCCTTATGGAAGTGCCAATACGCCTGCCAATCTACACTTGAATCAAGTGGGTGTAGCTTCAACATAGCCTCTGCCCTTTGCAAACTACACTTTGTCACGGTTAGATCCGTACGGTTATTTATCAAATGGCGTAAGCTCCATTAATGACTTCATTGGCAATCGGATAGACAGCGTACAGCGCCTTGTCATAGCAGAGTCTGGGACAGTTTTTTTTGGAGTAGTATGCACACTTATCATTGGCCTCCAGTTTTAGCAGACCTCAAGAGCTCGCACTTTTCTGGACTACATTGTCCATCTGGTCAGACTCTCCCATGAGTATCTTCAGGGACCGTTTCGCCACCCAGCTTTCGATAGCCTCATTACCCTTGTAGTGTAAGCAGCGGCCGGCTTTCCATAGATATTCAAGTACATGGATAAAGTTCATGATGATGGTTGCCTTAACTCCCTTCTTTTTCATCATCTAGGTAATCAGGTTCCGCTGATGAGGGTTCCCATCAATAACAATGATCCACTGCCGTTTCTGCTCCTGCTTTAGCCTGAGCGCTTCCTCGAAAGCTTCTTCTATCACGGCTTCTGCCTTTCTTTCTACACTGTCCCACACTCTCTTATTCTTGGATGTAGGACGTAATTTAACAACGTTGTCGCTCTTTCGATCTACATCCATGACTGATTCTGCCGTTCGAGGATTTGGTTTTACCGTATAAACGGTGGCTACCTGTGCCATTCGCTTGCGATCTTTCGTCTCTCCCGGACTGAGCTTGGGGTACAGCTTCTGCTGACTTTTTTGCGCGTTCTTCATGGTTGCTTACTTCAACCATTTCTGGCGCATCACCAAGCCCTGACCGTCAAAACTGAGGATCTTTAGGTCTTATGTTTGTTCAATCACAACCTTGTGCTGTTCGTAAAAAGCCTAGAAGTCTTGCGCCGTATCCGCTACCAGTTGCATAGTCTGTGGTTTTCCAACCATACTTGGGCAACTCTCACGATGTCGTTTAATTGTTCGACCATAAGAACGATCCAGCACATCACTTACAATTTTTTTCCTCATGCTATCAGAGTACTGGTCAGTATTGAGGTTAAACTGGAGCATCCAGCGGAAACACGCTTGATTGCTTTCGCTGGCTGTAACTGCGACGCCTGACTACGACAGACCAAACAAGCTGGTCAGTTGTCTGGAGGTATTGTTTCTAACGTGATTTCTCTACTAACCGTTGCGACCAGTTACCGATGATTGCTGCGGCTCATCATTGGTCTGTTTATCCAGATACCCTTGGAGGAGAAGACGCAACACTTCGTTGCCTTTAGTACGGGTATAGCTCTCTATGGTGCCATGCTCCTGTTGGATAGTGGATTCAAGATGTTGAATGATAACGTCAAAATAATCACGAGCTGGTTAGAAGAATGAATAATCGGGGGTATGGCCGTAGTATGCTTTCACAATATACGGGGTTATGTAGTTATTGGTTTAACGACGTTATATCATCATAAAACCGTCTTTTTTTCGTTACCTGATATATATAAAACCATGATGTTTTAGCGGCTGCATCGTCGTATCAAAAGAACCACACCCAATTCTGCCCTCCAGTCAATAATAATAGGGTGTGGGCCAGTGTAGAAAGAGAGGCGGAAGACGTGATAGAAGGAGCTTTTGAGGAAGCTCTCAGGTTAAATCCGAAGCAGAAACGGCAGTGGGTCATTGTTATTGATGGGCACCATCATCAGCGGCAACTGATTATCGTGGTTATGAAACAAAAGGGAGTTAAGGCAACCATTATCATGGACTTTCTCCATGTACTTGAATATCTTTGGAAAACCGGTCACTGTTTACACGACAATGGGGATTAGGCTATTGAAAGCTTGGAGGTAGAACGGTCCCTGTAGATACTCAGTGAGAGTCTGACAAGGTGACCATGGGAATCCGGAAAAGTGCGAGCAAGCGATGGCTGACAAAACGTGAGGCTGTTGTAAGTGTGCAGACTATCTTAAAAAAACAGTTCTAGGCTCTGCTACGACAAGGCGCTTGATGCTGGCTATCAGATTGTCAGTGGAGTCATTGAGTGAGCTGGCCGCCATTTGATCAATGACCGTATGGATCTAACATAGGCAAAGTGGAGTTTACAAGTGGCACAGGCTGTGTTGAAGCTACGCTCACTGGATATTGGCAGGCGTATTGGGACTTCCATAAGGGATGCTCTTGTTTTCGTAATCATGGAGCACCAATGAATGTGGCATCGTAGCAAGGGAGCCATACCCAAAAGCTGTATTGATTTGTTCTACTGGACAGACCACTTGGAACTGAGTTACCTCATCCCTGCATTGATATGGTACGGCCCTTTAACCTTATCCCCCTAATGAACAGTATCAATCCTGATGAAACCTAGCTGTCCATTAGGCTGTGGTTTACGTTTAGTTACGATGGCGCTTTTTATAGAACTAGTGACGTTTTTATGCTGCCTAATTGTTTGATATGTCTTTGACTGGCGTAAGTTGTAGAGATGTGAAACTGAGATGTTGGACAGTCGCTCATAACGACGATCTTCACGCGGGTAAGCCTGGTCGTAAATCCTATTTACCTCCGGGCCATTTAGCCTATTATGGAGCCGTTCAGTCTCAGCCAGCAGTCGAATATCCTTCTTGGTATATTGAGATTTAAATCTATTGACTGTCCTCTGGTTACGCTTCAGGCAGCCTTGGTCGAGGTACTAATTGATCAAGCTGGTAATCTGGGCTCTGGAATAGCCTGAAGCAACGGTTAAATATTGCCTGATTATCCCATTCCAAGGCTTGCTCAGATTGAGGTATCGGAAATGTCTGATGGTGGTCCCAATCCATGAATAACACTTATCTTTTGATTCTCAGCTAGGCTAGATATTCGTAGTTGTTTGGAATAGTTCCTCAACCTGTTTGAGTGTTTTGATTAGTCGTGTGTTAATTATGATCTTCAACCAGTGATAATGTACGAAAGATCAGAAATCACAGGCTCATTTCATGTTGGAAATAAGGCTTCCATTCAGGCTCATTTCATATTGGAAGAGACTATTTCTCAAAGGTAGCTAATGATAAGATGTAACTTACAATCTGTAGACGTTTTCCCCAGTTTAGCCTCTTTACTGAAGACCTTGTGGATGTTGATCCTATGGTTGTCACAGACAAAGATGGGCGTTGAATCAATGAATGACAGGCCAGTCGGTATGCCACATACACTGTGACTTTAGAGAAACCGTCAGTGGTATCAAAGCTTGTTTCATGAGTTCTACAAAGCGATTGTAGGATACTAGGTTAGAGGAATAGTCTGATTTATGTCGTGTGATCAGTCTGTGGTAATAGTGCTTGACATTGCGAAAGGCACTCCGATGGAAATAGATGATGATGGTCATTATTTCACTGAGCGGTAGCCTAGATATCACTGAGGTTTTTTGAAATGACAGATTAGTTGTCTATGCCATTGTGATGCAAATGTTATGGAGAAATCATCCATATCGCAGAATACACTGACATTAGACACGGGAGTCTACAGTTCGTTGTTTATGGTTTGGTATCCGCAAGATAGCTACGTGGCAGGGGATCACCTATCTTTCACCATAGAACTCACGTTTTCTTACTTTCCAAGAAATTATACATTCCATGATTTTTGATGGTTTCAGCCAATACAACCATATGGCTAACTCTGAGAAACCGAGAATAACGGCCAGCTTACACGGCGATAGGTGGCAGATTAAGCATAATTAACGTGAGTTCGACGCTTTAATTTTGGCTACAACAATTTTAGGTCAAGTGCTTTAAGTTAGTGAGTTTTTTGAAAAGTGGCAAATGGCTCCTTCGTAACCTCTGCCAGCCAATTAAAGTACTCAAATCACTCTTTTTTTTTGTAACATGAATATGTACAAAAAGGCTGAAGCCTATCTAGCGTAATGGATTATCTCGTCTAACTCACGTTAATTATCTTGCGCTAACGTACACTATTCCCGCTGTAACCTTTGGTAAGTCATGGATTTTAAACTTCCATGGTTTATAAAAAAGTTGATCATCGTGTGGCTTTATTAAAAAATCTCTTCGGAGCCTTTTGATCACACTGCTTTGTCAGCAGGAAATCGACAGTTGCTCCCGTACGATTAACGACTGCCCGATACAGGTAAATCAACTTGCCAGCCATTTTGATATAAGTCTCGTCCATACACTAGGAACGGCCACTAACTAACGCAGTTTACGATGTACCGCTTCCAGTTGAGGAGCGTATAGTAGGATCCACCTATTGGTGTGTAGTGGTCAACGTTAACTCCAAGTTCTGCCAGAATTTCTTTCAGATTGCGATAACTGATGGCATAGGCAAGATACTAACGGACCGCTTGAAGAATGATATATTTGGGGGATGACGTTTTTTCAAACTTAGCACCGGTCTACATTGGTGGGTTGGATAATGGTGTGGTTCCCTCGCTACGACGGCACATTCATTAGTTCTCCATGATTACGAAGGCGAGAGCATTCCTTATGGAAGTTACAATACGCCTGCCAATCTTCACTGGAATCCAGCGTGCGTAGCTCCAACACAGTCTCTGCCACCTGCACAGTCCACTTTGCCCAAGTTAGATCCATACGATTATTGATCAAATGGCGGCAAACTCTCTCAATGACTCCACTGACAATCGGATAGCCAGTATCCAGCGCCTTCTCATAGCAGAGTTAGGGGGGGTGAAGATAGTTTGCACACTCATCAATGGCCTCACGTTTTGTCAGACCTATCTTGCTAGCACTTTGCCGTATTCCCCTTGCCACCTTTCAGACTCTCCCCTGAGTATCTTCATGGACCGTTCTGTTACCTAACTGCCAATATCCTCATTCCCTTGTCGTGTAAGCAGTGTCAGGCTTTCCACAGATACTCAAGTACACGGATAAAGTTCATGATGATTGTTGCCTTAACTGCCTTATTTTTCATAATCACGGTGATCAGTCTACGCTTATGCTGGTGTCTATCAATAACAATGACCCACTGATGTTTCTTATTTGGATCTAGTCTGAGCGCTTCCTTAAAAGCTTCTTCTATCAAGGCTTCAGCCTATATTTCTACACTGGCCACACTCTTTTCTTCCTGGCAGGAGGACATAATTTAACAACGTCATCGCTCTTCCGATCTATATTTATGACGGATGCTGCCGTTCGAGGATTGAGTTTTACCGTATTAACGGTGGCTGCCTGTGCCATTTATTTGCGATCTTTCCTCTCTCCAGGACTAAGCTTGGTTTGCAGCTTCTGCTGACTCTTTTTCGCGTTCTTCCTAGTTTCTTACCTAACGATTCTTGGCGCATCACTAGGCCCTTATCGTCAAAACTGAGGGTCTGCAGGTCTTCTGTTTGCTCAATCACAACCTTGCGCTATTCGTAAAAAACCTAAAAGTCTTGAGCCGTATTCGCTACCAGTTGTACAGCTGTCGTTTACCAGCCAGCCCGTGGCAACTCTACGATGTCGTTTAATCGTTAGATCATAAGAGCGATCCATCACATCACTGATAATTTTTTCCCTCAGGGCATCATAGTACTTGTCATTATTGAGGTCTAACCGAGCATCCAGCGGAAACACGCTTAATTGCTTCTGCTGGCTGTAACTGCGACGCCTGACTACTACATAACCAAACAAACTGGTCAGTTGTCGGGAGGTGTTTTTTCCAAGGTTACTTCTCTGCTCACCGTCGCTACTTGTTACCGATGCTTGCTGCGGCTCAGCATTGTCCTGCTTATCCAGATACTCGGGGAGGAGGAGGTGCAACACTTCGTTGCCTTCAGCCCGGATATAGCTCTCTATGGTGCCATGCTCTTGTTAGTATAGTGGGTTTAAGGTGCTAAATGATAGTGTCTAAATGATCACTAGCTGGTAAGAAGAATGAATGATATACGGTATTGGCGTAGCATGCGTTCACAATAGATGGTGTTACGTGTTATTGGTTTGACGACGTTACATCACCGTAAAACCATCTCTTTTTCACTACCTGATATATCGAAAATCATGATGTTTTAGCGGCTGCATTATCGTATCAAAAGAACACACACAAAGACAAAGCCGATTCTTTCTAAATCAGAGGCAAAAGCCCTGCTAGAGCTCCACCTCCAGATGGGTATTATTCTGTTTTCAGGGAATTAATGAGTTAACGATCAATAACCAAGAGAGACATGTGTTTGGCTTGAAGGAAATACAATGTACGATCATCCAAATTATAGGTACTTTTTACAAGTCGGTATATTTCTGATAAGGGTGGTGAAAGGACAGTCTCATGATTCGAACAGGACAATATGCCCTGATGGTGGCTGCCAATGTCTGGGAGTACTTTTACTCTCTGGCTGGGTAGTTTTATTTGGAGATAGATGTAACAGAACCTCCTGCGGTGTGCCACCGGCGCATAACTGTATCACACACCGTTTAGCTTTAACCGTTTTTGTGGTGGGTTGGGCGAGGCGGCCTCTATCAGCCGAACCACGTCTGACCATTCCAAATGGTTATTGGTAAAAGGATTTTTACCATGTTCCAAGTAAGTCCTGCAGAGGGCATCGTAATCCACTTGGTGATTGCCCACCGCAACCATCTGTTGTGTTTTATCTCCACAGATGGGGCACTCGTCAATACGGTCTACTGTTCGTGGCTTGAGCTGGTAAAATTTCGGAGTAGTTTGGTGGCGTTGATATTTTTGCCATGGTGCCCACTCTTCAAGATAGCTCTCAAGATTAGCATTAGAGCAGGATATCTCGATGTTGACGCAAGCTCTTGCAATGTCCTTATCTTCAACATAAGCACACCTACGAAATATCATATTTTGCGTTGAGCCAGGAAAGGTAAAGTGCTTGCTTAACTCAATCCGGAAAGCCAGATCAACCTCGACTTCATCTACCCAAGAGAGTGTTCGCATATGGACTCTGGCGATTTTTTTGATCTTATCCAGAATCATCATTTGCTGCCCCAACGCCCTTAATTCAGCGGGATCATTATTTTCAACAGCCATAGTTTCCGCTGAGGTCAGTAATTGCATAGTTTCTAGATCATCAATGGCTATGATAACACGGTCATCACAGGAACTTATGGCCTCTTGTACGAGGTCCAAGGCAGAATCTCGAACTAGGTCATTCCCGGCGATTAACTCCATGACGCCAATAACCCGTTGAGCCAGTAAAGGCCTAGAAGTCTGATTCTTATAGTCTGCGGTTCCTGTCAATCGTCCCAAGAAAACAGTCAGGTCAACAGCCTGATCAGATCGGAGGACTAGTTTCGGTGTTTCAGCACGGGAAGAAGTTAAATCACGCCAGAAAGCAAAAGCCTGCTCAAAGTGTTCAAACTGCTGTTCTGGATGCCCTGCACTTCTGGAAAAGTGGAAACGCATACCGGGCGTTTCAATAGTTCTTAGCCGGTCGATCAACGTATCTGACAGTCCCGTATCGTTCAAGTAGACATAGCGTATATTATCTGTTGGTGTGAATCCCAACGTTGTAATCCAGTTAGGCAGGGCCGTTAGGCCGGTGCACCTGTCAAGAGAAAGGTAGCCCCCCAAGCAGATGTTATCAGGCAGGGCCGTCAGACCTGTACAACCGTCAAGAGACAGGTCGCCCCCAGTGGAGAGGTTCTCTGGCAGGGTAGTTAGGCCGGTGCAATTGTCAAGAGAAAGGAAGCTCCCAACGGTGAGGTTCTCGGGCAGGGCCGTCAGGCCGGTGCAACCGTTAAGAGAAAGGAAGGTCTCCACGGAGAGGTTCTCTGGCAGGGCCGTCAGGCCGGTGCAACCGTCAAGGGAAAGGGAGCCAAGCAAGGATAGGTTCTCTGGCAGGGCCGTCAGGCCGGTGCAATCTTGAAGAGAAAGGTAGCCACCCACGGAGAGGTTCTCTGGCAGGGACGTCAGGCCGGTGCATAAGTCAAGAGAAAGGTTTCCCGTAGCGGAGAGGTTCTCGGGCAGGGCCGTTAGGCCGGTGCAACCGTGAAGAGAAATGGAGCCACCCACGGAGAGGTTCTCTGGCAGGGCCGTCAGGCCGGTGCAACAGTTAAGAGAAAGGCTGATCCCCACGGAGATGTTCTCGGGCAGAGCCGTTAGGCCGGTGCAACCGTGAAGAGAAATGGTGCCACCAACGGAGATGTTCTCTGGCAGGGCCGTCAGGCCGGTGCAACCTCCGAGATAAATGGAGCCATTCACGGAGAGGTTCTCTGGCAGGACAGTCAGGCCGGAGCAACCGTTAAGAGAAAGGTCGCCCTCAGTTTGGAGGTTCTTGGGCAGGGCCGTCAGGCCGGTGCAACCTCCGAGAGAAATGGCGCCTTTCACGGAGAGGTTCTCTGGCAGGGCCGTCAGGCCGGAGCAACCGTTAAGAGAAAGGTAGCCACCCACGGAGAGGTTCTCGGGCAGGGCCGTCAGGCCTGTGCAATCATCAAGACAAAGGTAGCCCCCCAAGGAGAGGTTCCCGGGCATAGCCGTCAGGCTTGTGCAACCGTCAAGGGAAAGGGAGCCCGCCAAGGATAGGTTCTCTGGCAGGGCCGTCAGGCCGGTGCAACCGTCAAGGGAAATGGAGCCCGCCAAGGATAGGTTCTCTGGCAGGGCCGTCAGGCCGGTGCAACCGTCAAGGGAAATGGAGCCCGCCAAGGATAGGTTCTTTGGCATGGCCGTTAGGGCGGTGCAACCGTTAAGATTAAGGTCGCCATCGGCCCTGTAATGAACGTTATTTGAAAATTTCCCACTAACAATCAGCTCCTTCAAATTGTGCACGGAAATATCTTCTTGCTGCATTACGGAACGAATCATTAATGGCTTTGCTTCCGAAGAAGCTGTTTCAGAAGGCGGAATATATTTTACTCCCCCATCGTCTACATGATCACCATGCAGGTCTGGGGTCATTAAATTACATGGTTTAGAATGAGTAGGGGGTATTATATTGTTGTTCATTATTCCATTATTCACACGCTGTTTTTCTTTTTACTGTTTTTCACCAACCCAATTGATATTTTCCTGAATCTCCCTGCACAAACTGTAAAAGACGTTCAGGAACACCATGATACAGCTAGTCCAGTATCAGATTAGGAGTCTAGTCGCCTAGGTGATTACCTCAATATGACTGGCGTTAAGGGTAGCTTAATAAATTGATGCGCGCATAACCAATGACTTTGATGCGCGAGATGTCACTATCGGACAGGCAGTTGTAGCAATGATTATTAATAGCCTTGGTTTTACCAGTCAAACGCTGTGTTGTTTCTAGGATTTTTCGAAAACAAGCCTGGTGGTAGGATTTCTTGGTGTTGTTCATTTACCTTAAAAAGCTTGGACGCATTGAAGCGCTGCTGATGGTAATGACATTCTGTCTGATGGTCTATGCTGCTTGACAGCACAGAATAAAACATAAGCTGAAAAGACAAAGTGTGTATCTCTTTAGATACGACAATGCGGCCGCTAAAACATCATGGCTTTCTATATATCCGATAACGAAAAAGAGGAGGTTTTAGCGGCTGCATTATCGTATCAAAAGAACCACACACAAAGACAAAGCCGATTCTCTCCAAATCAGAGGCAAAAGTCCTGCCAGAGCTCCACCTCCAGATGGGTATTACTCTGTTTTCAGGGAATTAATGAGATAACGATCAATAACCAAGAGAGACATGTGTTTGGCTTGAAGGAAAGACAATGTACGATCATCCAAATTATAGGTGCTTTTTACGAGTCGGTATATCCCTGATAAGGGTGGTGAAAGGACAGTCTTATGATTCGAACAGGACAATATGACCTGATGGTGGTTGCCAATGTTTAGGAGTACTTTTACTCTCTGGCGTGGTAGTTTTATTTGGAGATAGGTGTAACAGAACCTCCTGCGGTGTGCTACCGTCGTATAACTGTATCACACATCGTTTAGCTTTAACTGTTTTTTGGGTGGGTGGAGCGAGACGGCCTCTATCAGCCGAACCACGTCTGACCATTCTAAATGGTTATTGGTAAAAGGATTTTTACCATGTTCCAAGTAAGTCCTGCGGAGGGCATCGTAATCCACCTGTTGATTGCCCACTGCAACCATCTTTTGTGTCTTATCTCCACAGATGGGGCACTCGTCAATACGGTCTACCGTGTGTGGCTTGAGCTGGTCAAATTCCGGAGTGGTTTGGTGGCGTTGATATTTTTGCCAAGGTGCCCACTCCTCAAGATAGTTCTTCAGTTTAGCCTCAGAGCAGGATATCTCAATGTTGGCGCAAGCTCTTGCAATGTCCTTATCTTCAACATAAGCACACCCACGGAATATCATATTTTGCGTTGAGCTAGGAATGGTAAAGTGCTTGCTTAATTCAATCCGGAAAGCCAGCTCAACCTCGATCGCATCTACCCAAGAGAGTGTTCGCATATGGGCTCTGGCGATTATTTTGATCTTATCCAGAATCATCATTTGCCGCCCCAACGCCATTAATTCAGTGGGATTATTATTTTTAACATCCATAGCTTCCGCTGAGGTAAGCAATTGCATAGTTTCCAGATCATCAATGGCCAAGATCACACGGTCATCACAGGAACTGATGGCATCGTGTACGATGGTCATGGCATCATCCAGAACCGAGTCATTCAAAGTGATTAACTCTATGACGCCAATAACCCGTTTAGCCAGTAAAGGCCTAGAAGGCTGATTCTGATAGTCTGCGGTTCCTGTCAATCGCCCCAAGAAAGTAATCAGGTCATCAGCTTGGTCAGATCGGAGGATCAGTTCCGGTGTTTCAGTACGGACAGAAGCTAAATCCAGCCAGAAGGTAAAAGCCTGCTCAAAGCTTTCAAACCGATGTTCTGGATGCCCTGCTCCTCTGGAAAAGTAGAACTGCATGCCGGGTGTATCAACAGTGCTTAGCCGGTCGAGCAACGTATCTGACAGTCCCGTATTGTCCAAGTAGACGTAGCGTGTATAACCTGATGATGTGAATCCCAACGTTGTAATCCAGTTAGGCAGGGCCGTCAGGCTGGTGCAACCGTCAAGAGAAAGGAAGCCCCCCACGTAGATGTTATTGACTAGGGCCGTCAGCCCGGTGCAACCGTCAATAGACAGGTCGCCCTCAATGTGGATGTTCTCTGGCAGGGCCGTGAGGCCGGTGCAACCGTCAAGAGCAAGGTAGCCACCCAAGTAGAGGTTATTGGGCAGGGCCGTGAGGCCGGTGCAACCTCTGAGAGAAATGGTGCTCCCCACAGAGAGGTTCTCTGGCAGGGCCGTCAGGCCGGTGCAACCGTGAAGAGAAAGGGAGCCCACCAAGGATAGGTTCTCGGGCATGGCCGTCAGGGCGGTGCAATCGTCAAGATTAAGGTCGCCATCGGCCTTGTAATGAACGTTTTTTTGAAAATTCCCCACTAACAATCAGCTTCTTCAAATTGTGCGCGGTAATCTTTTCTTGCTGCATTACGGAACGAATCATTAATGGCTTTGCTTCCGCCGAAGCTGTTTCAGAAGGCGGAATATATTTTGCTCCACCGTTGTCTACATGATCACCCTTAAGCTTTGGTGTTATTAAATTAGATGATTTAGAATGAGTAGGAGGTATTATATTGTTGTTCATTGTTCCATTATTCACGAGCTGTTTTACTTTTTACTGCTTTTCACCAACCAAATTGATATTTTCCTGAATCTTCCTGTCCAAACGGTAAAAGACGTTAGGAAAGCCATGATACAGCCCGTCCATTACCAGATTAGGAGTCTAACCACCTCGGTTGGTTACCGCAATATGACCGCCGCTAATGGTAGTTAAACAAATTGATGCGCGCATAACCAATGACTTTGATGCGCGAGATGTCACTATCGGACAGGGAATTGTAGCGATGATCATAATAGCCTTGAGTTTACCAGTCAAACGTATATATGTTTCTAGGATTTTTCGCAAACAAGCCTGTTGGTAGGATTTCTTGGTGTCGGCCATTTATCTTTAAAAGCCTGAACGCATTGAAGCGCTGCTGATGGTAATGACATTCTGTCTGATGGTCTATGCTGCTTGGCAGCACAGAATAAGACATAAGCTGAAAACACAAAGTGTGTATCTCTTTTGATACGACAATGCGTCCGCTAAAACACCATGGCTTTCGATATATCCGGTAACGAAAAAGAGGAGGTTTTATGGTGATACAATGTTGTTAAACCAAGAACTACGTAACACCGTCTCTTGTGAATGCATCATGTGCCAGTACCATTGATTATTCATTCTTCTTACCAGTTCGTGAGCATTTGGACGTTGTCATTCTGCACCTTGAATGAACTCTTCAACAGGAGCATGGTGCCATAGAGAGCTATATCCAGCCTGAAGGCACCGAAGTGTTGCACCTTCTCCTCCAAGGGCATTTGGATCAGCAGGCCAATGATGAGCCGCAGTAATCGTAGGTACTTGGTATCTACGGCGAGCAGAGAAACCATGGCAGGTAAAATACCCCACGCTAACTGATCAGCTTGTTTTGTGCTGTCGTAGTCAGGTGTCGCAGTTACAGCCAGCGAAAGCAATCAAGTGTGTTCCCGCTGGATGCTCAGTTAAACCTCAATGGGTGCGGCTCTTATGATACGACAATGCAGTTGCTAAAACATCATGGTTTTCGATATATCTGGTAATGACAAAGAGACGGTTGTATTGCCGTACGACGCCGGAAGACCGATAATCCCATAACACCGTCTCTTGTGAACGCATCTTGCTACAATACCCTCGATTATTCATTATTCTCTCCAGCTTAGTGATCATTTGGACGGTATCATTCAGCACCTTGAATTCACTCTCCAACAAGAGCATGGCACCATAGTGAGCAGATATATATCCTGACTGAAGGCAACGAAGTGTTGCGCCTTCTCATCCTATGGTATTTGGATAAGCAGGCCAATGATGAGCCGCAGCAATCGTAGGTAACTGACAGTGACGGTGAGCAGAGAAATCACGTCAGGGGAAATACCTCCAGATAACTGACCAGCTTGTTTGGTTCTGTCGTAGCTTGGAGTTGCAGTTACAGCCAGCGGGAGGAATCCAGCGTGTTTCCGCTGGATACTAAGTTAAACTTCAATACCGTCAAGTACTCTGATGGCATGAGGGGGTAAATAGTCAGAGATGTGATGGATCGCTCCTATGATCAAACAATTAAACAACATCGTGAGAGTTGCCCAAGTTGGTCGGAAAACGATAGGCTATGCAACTGGTGCGGATAAGGTTCAAGACTTTGAGGTTTTTTACGAACAGTGAAAGGTTGTGATGTAGCAAACATAAGCCTGTAGATCCTCAGTTTTGACGGTAAGGGCTGGGTGATGCGCCCGTAATGGTTGAAGGAAGCAACAGGAAGAACGCGCAAAAGAGTCAGCATAAGCTGCAAACTAGGGTCAGTGCGAGAGAGAAGAAAGATCGCAAACGAATGGCTCAGGTAGTCACCGGGTATACGGTAAAACCAAATCCTCAGGCGGCGTAATCTATCATGCATATGATATGAATTGGAAGAGCGATACCGGTGTTAAATTCTGTCCTCACGCTAGGAATAAGAGAGTGTTGGCCAGTGTAGAAAGAGAGCGGAAGCCGTGATAGGAAACGCTTTCAAGGCAGTGCTCAGGCTAGATCTAGAGTAGAAACGGCAGTTGGTCATGGTTATTGATGGGCACCATCATCAGAGGAACCTGATTACAGTGATTATGAAAAATAAGGGAGTTAAGGCAATCATCATAATGTACTTTATTCATGACTTGAATATCTGTGGAAAGATGTCACTGCTTACACGGCAATAGTTATGAGGCTATTTAAAGCTGGGTGGTAGAACGGTCCCTGAAGATACTCAGGGGAGAGTCTTACAAAGGTGGCTAGGTGAATCTGGAAAGTGCGAGCAAGAGAGGTCTGACAAAACTGGAGGCCATTGATAAGTGTGCAGACTATCTTCAAAAAAACGTCCAAAGCTCCGCTATGACAAGGCGCTGTACGCTGGCTATCCGATTGCCAGTGGAGTCATTGAGGGAGCTTGTCGCCATTTGATCAATGACCGTATGGATATAACCTAGGCAAAGTGGAGTCTGCAATGGGCAGATGCTGTGCTGAAACTACGCTCACTGGATTCAAGTGGAAATTGGCAGGCGTATTGGAACTTTCATAAGGGATGCTTTCGCCTGTGTAATCATGGAGAACTAATGAATGTGGCGTCGTAGCAAGGGAACTACACTCAAAGACAAAGCCTATTCTTTCCAAATCAGACGAAAAAGCTCTGCCAGAACCACCCCGGCAGATGGGTATTATCATGTTTTCAGGGAATTAATTGGTTAACGATCAATAATCAAGAGCGATATGTGGTTGGCTGTAAGGAAAGACAATGGATGATCATCCAAATTTTAGGTGTTTTTTACGAGTCGGTATATTTTTGACAGGGGAGGTTAAAGACAGTTTTGTTAATAAACCAATTGCTTAAAATGTGGTGCTGATCACGGTCACTATCGATAAAAGAGGTGCTAATACTGCCGCCCTAAATTCACTGAATAGTGAACTGAAAGGAGCCGGACAGTCAGAGGAGGCGGTTCGCAGATAAGCATCTGAACAACCTTGTTGAGCAGGATTATCGAGGGATAAAGTGTATAACTGGACCCATGTTGGGTTTTAAACTCTTCAAAACAGCGGAATCCACCCTTGCTGGAATTGAGCTTTATTACATGATTAGAAAAGGACAATATGACCAGATGGTGGCTGCTTATGTCTGGGAGTACTTTTACTATCTGGCGTGGTGGTTTTATCTGGAGATAGGCTTACTGCGCCTTTTGGAAATAGACGCATCAAGTCCACCTGCGGTGTTCTACCATCACATCACTGTGTATCACGCATTGTTTAGCTTTAACTATTTGCTGGGTTGTGGTGCGAAACGTACACTATCAGCCGAGCCACGGTTGACCATTCCAAAGGGTTATTGGTAAACGGATTTTTACCATTTTCTAGGTAAGTCCTGCGGAGGGCATCGTAATCCACCTGTTGATTGCCCACTGCAACCATCTTTTGTGTTTTATCTCCACAGATGGGGCACTCGTCAATACGGTCTACTGTTCGTGGTTTGAGCTGATAAAATTTCGGAGTAGTTTGGTGGCGTTGAAATTTTTGCCATGGTGCCCACTCTTCAAGATAGCTCTCAAGATTAGCATTAGAGCAGGATATCTCGATGTTGACGCAAGCTCTTGCAATGTCCTTATCTTCAACATAAGCACACCTACGAAATATCATATTTTGCGTTGAGCCAGGAAAGGTAAAGTGCTTGCTTAACTCAATCCGGAAAGCCAGATCAACCTCGACTTCATCTACCCAAGAGAGTGTTCGCATATGGACTCTGGCGATTTTTTTGATCTTATCCAGAATCATCATTTGCTGCCCCAACGCCCTTAATTCAGCGGGCTCATTATTTTCAACAGCCATAGTTTCCGCTGAGGTCAGTAATTGCATAGTTTCTAGATCATCAATGGCTATGATAATACGGTCATCACAGGAACTTATGGCCTCTTGTACGAGGTCCAAGGCAGACTCTCGAACTAGGTCATTCCCGGCGATTAACTCCATGACGCCAATAACCCGTTGAGCCAGTAAAGGCCTAGAAGTCTGATTCTTATAGTCTGCGGTTCCTGTCAATCGTCCCAAGAAAACAGTCAGGTCAACAGCCTGATCAGATCGGAGGACTAGTTTCGGTGTTTCAGCACGGGAAGAAGTCAAATCACGCCAGAAAGCAAAAGCCTGCTCAAAGTGTTCAAACTGCTGTTCTGGATGCCCTGCACTTCTGGAAAAGTGGAAACGCATACCGGGCGGTGCAATAGTTCTTAGCCGGTCGATCAACGTATCTGACAGTCCCGTATTGTTCAAGTAGATGTCGCGTATTCTACCTGATAATGTGAGTCCCAACGTTGTAATCCAGTTAGGCAGGGTCGTCAGGCTGGTGCAAACTGAGAGATAAATGGAGCCTCCCACGGAGAGGTTATCTGGCAGGGCCGTCAGACCTGTGCAACGGTTAAGAGAAAGGTAGCCAGGTATGGAGAGGTTATCTGGCAGGGCCGTCAGGCCGGTGCAACCATCAAGAGAAAGGCAGCCTCCCACGGAGAGATTCCCGGGCAGGGCCGTCAGGCCTGTGCAACCGTCAAGAGTAAGGTCGCCACGCGCATAGGTGTTCTCTGGCAGGGCCGTCAGGCCGGTGCAACCGAAAAGAAAAAGGAAGCCAGCCACGGAGAGGTTCTCTGGCAGGTTCGTCAGGCCAGTGCAACCGGCAAGAGTAAGGTAGCCATTCACGGATAGGTTATCGGGCAGGGCCGTCAGGCTTGTGCAACCGTCAAGATGGAGGTTGCCTCCCATGGAGAGGTGCTCTGGCAGAGCCGTTAGACCTGTACAACGGTTAAGAGAAAGGTGGCCAATCACGGAGAGGTTATCGGGCAGAGTCGTTAGACCTGTACAATGGTTAAGAGAAAGGTGGCCACTAACGGAGAGGTTATCGGGCAGGTCCGTCAGGCCTGTGCAACCGTCAAGAGAGAGATTGCCTCTCATGGAAAGGTGCTCTGGCAGGGCCGTCAGACCTGTGCAACGGTTAAGAGAAAGGTGGCGACCCACGGATAGGTTATCTGGCAGGGCCGTCAGGCCTGTGCAACAGTCAAGAGAGAGGTTGCCTCCCATGGAGAAGTGCTCTGGCAGGGCCGTCAGGCCTGTGCAACTGTCAAGAGAGAGGTTGCCTCCCATGGAGAGGTGCTCTGGCAGGGCCGTCAGACCTGTGCAACGGTGAAGAGAAAGGTTGCCACCCACGGATAGGTTATTGGGCAGGGCCGTCAGGCCTGGGCAACCGGCAAGATTGAGGTCGCCATCGACCTTGTAATGAACGTCATTTGAAAATTTCCCACTAACAATTAGCTCCTTCAAATTGTTTGCGCAAATATTTTCTTGCTGCATTACAGAACGCGCCATTAATGGTTTTGCTTCCGACGAAGCTGTTCCAGAAGGCGTAATATATTTTGTTCCACCTTCATCTACATGATCACCATTCAGATCTGATGTTATTAAATTAGATGATCCAGACTGAGCCGTAGGTCTTATATTGTTATTCATTATTCATTATTCATTATTCACGATATGTTCTACTTTTTTACTGTTTTGCACCAGCCAAATTTATATTTCCCTTAATCCCATTGTTCTAAGTGGTAAAAGCATTCATGGAAATCATGATATAGTTCCTCCAGTATCAGATTAAGAGTCTTGATCACCTTGGTTTGGTTGCACAACATACCAATGGTCGAATATAGCTACATAACGTGAGTTCTACAAGATAATCCATGAGCTACGTAGGCTTCAGCTTTTTTGTACATATGTATGTTACAGGAAAAGAGTGATTTGAGTACTTTATTGACGGGCAAAGGCTAAGGAGAAGCCATTTTGCACTTTTCAACAAAAAATATTCATATACATCAAGCTTTTAAAATCCAAGAGCTGTAGCCAAAATTGAAATGTCGAACTCACGTTAAATATATTGATACACGCATAACCAATGACTCTGATGCAGGTAATGTTGCTATCGGACAGGCAGTTGTAGCAATGATTATTAATGGCCTTAGTTTTACCAGTCACACGTGTATATGGTTCCAAGATTTTTCTAAAATAAGCCTATTGATTGGCTGTTTGAGAAGGCATTCTGGCAGAACATTTAAACGATAAAATTCTTGGACGAGCGCTTGATGACTTGTATGACGCTGGCGTCAGATAGTTGTCTTGAACCTTGCCATCAAGGTCGTCAATCATCTGAAACTGCCTTGCATGGCATTGAATCTGAACGGTACCATCCTGTATGTTGATGGTGATTACAACAGCGATGAAAAAACCAGATGACTTGACTTGCATCCATATCTGCCAAGGATATAGCCGTGATCACCGTCCTGACTTGAATCAGAAGGTCTTGCAGTTAATGACAGAGAATCAGGCTGGTATTCCTCTATTCATGCTTCATGCAGCAGCAATATAAACGACAACCAATGCTTTAGTGAGATCATCAAAAAACACTTGACCTGCTTCAAAGAGGTCTTGAATGATCGCTATCTGATAGACTATGTGGCACTGTATGTTGGCAAAACCCTTCTGGGGAGGTTACTTGCTACAACGCTATATTCATTAGTTCTCCATGATTACGAAGGCGATAGCATTCCTTATGGAAGTTCCAATACGCCTGCCAATCTCCACTTGAATCCAGTGAGCATGGCTTCAACACAGCCTCTGCCCATTGCAAACTACACTTTGTCACGGTTAGATCCATACGGTCATTGATCAAATGGTGCAAGCTCCATTGATGACTCCACTGGCAATCTGATAGCCAGCGTACAGTGCCTTGTCATAGAAGAGTCTGGGACAGTTTTTTTTTGGAGTAGTATGCACACTTATCATTGGGCTCCCGTTTTGGCAGACCTCTCAAGCTAGCACTTTTCCTGATTCCATTGTCCACCTAGTCAGACTCTCCCATGAGTATCTTCGGGGACCGTTCCGCCACCCATCTTTCAATAGCCTTATTTCCCTTATCGTGTAAGCAGCGGACGGCTTTCCATAGGTAGTCAAGTACATGGATAAAGTACATGATCATGGTTGCTTTAACTCCCTTCTTTTCATAATCTAGGTAATCAGTTTCTGCTGATGAGGGTGCTTATCAATAACAATGACCCACTGCCGTTTCTGCTCCTGCTCTAGCCTGAGCGTTTCCTAGAAAGCTTCTTCTATCATGGCTTCTGCCTCTCTTTCTACACTGTCCCACACCCTCTTATTCTGGGATGTAGGACGTAATTTAACAACGTTGTCGCTCTTTTGATCTATATCCATGACTGATTCTGCCGTTCGAGGATTTGGTTTTACCGTATAAACGGTGGCTACCTGTGCCATTCGCTTGCGATCTTTCTTCTCTCCCGTACTGAGTTTGGGTTGCAGCTTCTGCTGACTTTTTTGCGCGTTCTTCATGGTTGCTTACTTCAATCATTCCTGGCGCATCACCAAGCCATGACCGTCAAAACTGAGGATCTGCAGGTCTTCTGTTTGTTCAATCAAAATCTTGTGCTGTTCGTAAAAAGCCTAAAAGTCTTGAGCCGTATCCGCTACCAGTTGCATAGTCTGTCGTTTTTCAACCATACTTGGGCAACTCTCACGATGTCGTTTAATCGTTCGATCATAAGAGCGATCCAGCACATCACTTACAATTTTTTTCCTCATGCTATCAGAGTACTTGTCAGTATTGATGTTTAACTGAGCATCTAGCGGAAACACGCTTGATTGCTTTCGCTGGCTGTAACTGCGACGCCTGACTACGACAGACCAAACAAGCTGGTCAGTTGTCGTGGGGTATTGTTGCTAACGTGATTTTTCTACTAACCGTTGCGACTCGTTACCGACGATTGCTGCGGCTCATCATTTGTCTGTTTATTCAGATACTCTTGGAGGAGAAGACGCAACACTTCGTTGCCTTTAGTACGGGCATAGCTCTCTATGGTGCCATGCTCATGTTGGATAGTGGATTCAAGGTGTTGAATGATAGCGTCCAAATAATCACGAGCTGGTGAGAAGAATGAATAATCTGGGGCATTGCCGTAGGATGCTTTCACAGTAGATGGTGTTATGTAGTTATTGGTTTAACGACGTTATATCATAATAAAATCGTCTCTTTTTCGTTACCTGATATCATAGGAAACCATGATGTTTTAGCGGCTGCATCGTCGTATCAAAAGAACCACATCCAATTCTGCCATCCAGCCAATAATAAGAGGGTGTGGGCCAGTGTAGAAAGAGAGGCGGAAGCCGTGATAGAAGAAGCTTTTGAGGAAGCTCTCAGGCTAGATCAGAAGCAGAAACGGCAGTGGGTCATTGTTATTGATGGGCCACATCATCAGCGTCAACTGATTACCTAGATTATGAAAAAGAAGGGAGTTAAGGTAACCATCATCATGGATTTTCTCCATGTACTTGAATATCTGTGGAAAACCGGTCACTGCTTACACGACAATGGGAATTAGGTTATTGAAAGCTGGGTGGTAGAACGGTCCCTGAAGATACTCAGGGAGAGTCTGACAAGGCGGCCATGGGAATCCGGCAAAGTGCGAGCAAGCGAGGGCTGACAAAACGTGAGGCTGTTGTAAGTGTGCAGACTATCTGCAAAAAGTAGTTCCAAGCCTGTTACGACAAGGCGCTTGATGCTGGCTATCAGATTGTCAGTGTAGTCATTGAGTGAGCTGGCCGCCATTTGATCAATGACCTTATGGATCTAACATAGGCAAAGTGTAGTTTGCAAGTGGCACAGGCTGTGTTGAAGCTACGCTCACTGGATATTGGCAGGCGTATTGGGACTTCCATAAGGAGTGCTTTTGCCTTCGTAATTATGGAGCCCTAATGAATGTGGCATCGTAGCAAGGGAACCACACCCAAAAGCTTTATTGATTTGTTCTACTGAACAGACCACTTGGAACTGAGTTACCTTATCCCATGCATTGATGTGGTACAGCCCTTTAACCTTATCCCCCTAATGAACAGTATCAATCCTGATGAAACCTAGCTGTCCATTAGGCTGTGGTTTATGGAGAGTTACGATGGCGCTTTTTACAGAACTAGTGACGTTGTTATGCTGCTGAACTGTTTGATATGTTTTTGACTTGCGTAAGTTGTAGAGATGTGAAACTGAGATGTTGGACAGTCGCCCATAACGACGATCTTCACGCTGGTAAGTCCGGTCTCAGATCCTATTTACCTCCTGTCCATTTAGCCCATTATAGAGCCGTTCAGTCTCAGCCAGCAGTCGAATATCCTCCTTGGTACATCGAGATTTAAATATATTGACAGTCCTCTGTTTACGCTTAAGCACGACTTAGTCTAGGTCTAATTGATCAAGCTGGTAATCTTGGCTCTGGAATAGCCTGAAGCAACGGTTAAATATTGCCTGATTATCCCATTCCAAGGCTTGCTCAGATTGCGGTATCGGAAATGTCTGATGGTGGTCTCAATCCATGGATAACACTCATCTTTTGATTTCCAGCTAGGCTAGATATTCGTAGTTGTTTGAAATAGTTCCTCAACCTGTTTGAGTGTTTTGATTAGCCGTGTGTTCATTATGATTTTCAACCAGTGATAATGTATGAAAGATCAGAAATCACAGGCTCATTTCATGTTGGAAATAAGGCTTCCCTTTAGGCTCATTTCATATTGGAAGAGACTATTTCTCAAAGGTAGCTAATTATAAGATGTAACTTCCAACCTGTAGACGTTTTCCCCAGTTTAGCCTCTTTACTGAAGACCTTGTGGATGTTGATCCTATGGTTGTCACAGACAAAGATGGGCGTTGAATCAATGAATGACAGGCCAGTTGGTTGCCACATACACTGCGACTTTAGAGAAACCGTCAGTGGTATCAAAGCCTGTTTCATGAGTTCTACAAAGCGATTGTAGGATACTAGGTTAGAGAATAGTCTGATTTATGTTGTGTGATCAGTTGGTGGTAATAGTGCTTGACATTGCGAAAGGCACTCTGATGGAAATAGATGATGATGGTCATTATTTCACTGAGCGATAGCCTAGATATCACTGAGGTTTTTTTAAATGACAGATTAGTTGTCTATGCCATTGTGATTAAAATGTTATGGAGAAATCATCCAATTGCAGAATACATTGACAATAGACACGGGAGCCTCCAGTTCGTTGTTTATGGTTTGGTATCCGCAAGATAGCTACGTGGCAGGGGATCACCTATCTTTCACTATAGAACTCACGTTTTCTTACTTTTCAAGAAATTATACATTCCATGATTTTTGAGGGTTTCAGCCAATACAACCATATGGCTAATTCTGGGAAACCGAGAATAACGGCCAACTTACACGGCGATAGGTGGCAGATTAAGCATAATTAACGTGAGTTCGACGCTTTAATTTTGGCTACAACCATTTTAGTTCAAGGGTTTTAAGTATAGTGATGCTTTTTGAAAAGTGCCAAATGGCTCCTTCATAGCCTCTGCCAGCCAATTAAAGTACTAAAATCACTCTTTTTTTGTAACATGAATATGTACAAAAAGGCTGAAGGCTATCTAGCGAAGGGGATTATCTAGTCGAACTCACGTTAATTATCTTGCGCTAACGTACACTATTTCCGCTGTAACCTTTGGTAAGTCAGGGATTTTAAACTTCCATGGTCTATTAAAAAGTCGAACATCGTGTGGCTTTATTAAAAAATCTCTTGAGAGCCTTTTGATCACGCTGCTTTGTCAGCAGGAAATCGGCGGTTGCTCCCGTATGACTAACGACTGCCAGATACAGGTAACCCAACTTGCCAGCCACTTTGATATAAGTCTCGTCCATACACTAGGAACGGTCACTCACTGACGCAGTTTACGATGTACCGCTTCCAGTTGAGGAGCGTATCGTAGGATCCACCGATTGGTGTGTAGTGGTCAACGTTAACTCCAAGTTCTGCCAGAATTTCTTTCAGATTGTGATAACTGATGGCATAGGCAAGATACTAACGGACCGCTTGAAGAATGATATATTTGGGGGATGACGTTTTTTCAAACTTAGCACCGGACTACATTGGTGGGTTGGATAAGGGTGTGGTTCCCTCGCTACGACGCTACATTCATTAGTTCTCCATGATTACGAAGGCGAGAGCATTCCTTATGGAAGTTACAATACGCCTGCCAATCTTCACTGGAATCCAGCGTGCGTAGCTTCAACACAGTCTCTGCCACCTGCACATTCCACTTTGCCAAAGTTAGATCCATACGGTTATTGATCAAATGGCGGCAAACTCTCTCAATGACTCCACTGACAATCGGATAGCCAGCATCCAGTGCCTTCTCATAGCAGAGCTAGGGTGGTGGTTGAAGATAGTATGCACACTTATCAATGGCCTCACGTTTTGTCAGACCTATCTTGCTAGCACTTTGCCGTATTCCACTTGCCACCTTTCAGACTTTCTCCTGAGTATCTTCATGGACCGTTCTGCTACCTAGCTTCCAATATCCTTATCCCCTTGTCGTGTAAGCAGTGACAGGCTTTCCACAGATATTCAAGTACACGGATAAAGTCCATGATGATTGTTGCCTTAACTGCCTTCTTTTTCATAATCACGGTGATCAGTCTACGCTTATGCTGGTGCCTATCAATAACAATGACCAACTGATGTTTCTTATTCGGATCTAGTCTGAGCTCTTCCTTAAAAGCTTCTTCTATCAAGGCTTCAGCCTATATTTCTACACTGGCCCACACCCTCTTATTATTGGCTGGATGGCAGAATTGGATGTGGTTCTTTTGATACGACGATGCAGCCGCTAAAATATCATGGTTTTCTATGATATCAGGTAACGAAAAAGAGACGGTTGTATTGCCGTACGACGCCGGAAGACCGATAATCCCATAACACCGTCTCTTGTGAACGCATCCTAATACAATACCCGAGATTATTCATTCTTCTCACCAGCTCGTGATTATTTGGACGCTATCATTCAATACCTTGAATCCACTATCCAACATGAGCATGGCACCATAGAGAGCTATGCTCGTACTAAAGGCAACGAAGTGTTGCGTCTTCTCCTCCAAGAGTATCTGGATAAACAGACAAATGATGAGCCGCAGCAATCGTCGGTAACGAGTCGCAACGGTTAGTAGAAAAATCACGTTAGCAACAATACCCCACGACAACTGACCAGCTTGTTTGGTCTGTCGTAGTCAGGCGTCGCAGTTACAGCCAGCGAAAGCAATCAAGCGTGTTTCCGCTAGATGCTCAGTTAAACATCAATACTGACAAGTACTCTGATAGCATGAGGAAAAAAATTGTAAGTGATGTGCTGGATCGCTCTTATGATCGAACGATTAAACGACATCGTGAGAGTTGCCCAAGTATGGTTGAAAAACGACAGACTATGCAACTGGTAGCGGATACGGCTCAAGACTTTTAGGCTTTTTACGAACAGCACAAGATTTTGATTGAACAAACAGAAGACCTGCAGATCCTCAGTTTTGACGGTCATGGCTTGGTGATGCGCCAGAAATGATTGAAGTAAGCAACCATGAAGAACGCGCAAAAAAGTCAGCAGAAGCTGCAAACTAGGGTCAGTGCGAGAGAGAAGAAAGATCGCAAACGAATGGCTCAGGTAGCCCCCGGGTATACGGTAAAACCAAATCCTCAGGCGGCGTAATCTATCATGAATATGATATGAATTGGAAGAGCGATACCGGTGTTAAATTCTGTCCTCACGCTAGGAATAAGAGAGTGTTGGCCAGTGTAGAAAGAGAGCGGAAGCCGTGATAGGAAACGCTTTCAAGGCAGTGCTCAGGCTAGATCTAGAGTAGAAACGGCAGTTGGTCATGGTTATTGATGGACACCATCATCAGAGGAACCTGATTACAGTGATTATGAAAAATAAGGGAGTTAAGGCAATCATCATAATGTACTTTATTCATGACTTGAATATCTGTGGAAAGCTGTCACTGCTTACACGACAATAGTTATGAGGCTATTTAAAGCTGGGTGGCAGAACGGTCCCTGAAGATACTCAGGGGAGAGTCTTACAAAGGTGGCTAGGTGAATCTGGAAAGTGCGAGCAAGAGAGGTCTGACAAAACTGGAGGCCATTGATAAGTGTGCAGACTATCTTCAAAAACACGTCCAAAGCTCCGCTATGACAAGGCGCTGTACGCTGGCTATCCGATTGCCAGTGGAGTCATTGAGGGAGCTTGTCGCCATTTGATCAATGACCGTATGGATATAACCTAGGCAAAGTGGAGTCTGCAATGGGCAGATGCTGTGCTGAAACTACGCTCACTGGATTCAAGTGGAAATTGGCAGGCGTATTGGAACTTTCATAAGGAATGCTTTCGCCTGTGTAATCATGGAGAACTAATGAATGTGGCGTCGTAGCAAGGGAACCACACTCAAAGACAAAGCCTATTCTTTCCAAATCAGACGAAAAAGCCCTGCCAGAACCACACCGGCAGATGGGTATTATCATGTTTTCAGGGAATTAATTGGTTAACGATCAATAATCAAGAGCGATATGTGGTTGGCTGTAAGGAAAGACAATGGATGATCATCCAAATTGTAGGTGTTTTTTACGAGTCGGTATATTTCTGACAGGGGAGGTTAAAGACAGTTTTGTTAATAAACGCATTGCTTAAAATGTGGTGCTGATCACGGTCACTATCGATAAAAGAGGTGCCAATACTGACGCCCTAAATTCACTGAATAGTGAACTGAAAGGAGCCGGACAGTCAGAGGAGGCGGTTCGCAGATAAGCATCTGAACAACCTTGTTGAGCAGGATTATCGAGGGATAAAGTGTATAACTGGACCCATGTTGGGTTTTAAACTCTTCAAAACAGCGGAATCCACCCTTGCTGGAATTGAGCTTTATTACATGATTAGAAAAGGACAATATGACCAGATGGTGGCTGCTTATGTCTGGGAGTACTTTTACTATCTGGCGTGGTGGTTTTATCTGGAGATAGGCTTACTGCGCCTTTTGGAAATAGACGCATCAAGTCCACCTGCGGTGTTCTACCATCACATCACTGTGTATCACGAATTGTTTAGCTTTAACTATTTGCTGGGTTGTGGTGCGAAACGTACACTATCAGCCGAGCCACGGTTGACCATTCCAAAGGGTTATTGGTAAACGGATTTTTACCATTTTCTAGGTAAGTCCTGCGGAGGGCATCGTAATCCACCTGTTGATTGCCCACTGCAACCATCTTTTGTGTTTTATCTCCACAGATGGGGCACTCGTCAATACGGTCTACCGTGTGTGGCTTGAGCTGGTCAAATTCCGGAGTGGTTTGGTGGCGTTGATATTTTTGCCAAGGTGCCCACTCCTCAAGATAGCTCTCAAGATTAGCCTCAGAGCAGGATATCTCAATGTTGGCGCAAGCTCTTGCAATGTCCTTATCTTCAACATAAGCACACCCACGGAATATCATATTTTGCGTTGAGCTAGGAATGGTAAAGTGCTTGCTTAATTCAATCCGGAAAGCCAGCTCAACCTCGATCGCATCTACCCAAGAGAGTGTTCGCATATGGGCTCTGGCGATTATTTTGATCTTATCCAGAATCATCATTTGCCGCCCCAACGCCATTAATTCAGTGGGATTATTATTTTTAACAGCCATAGTTTCCGCTGAAGTAAGCAATTGCATAGTTTCCAGATCATCAATGGCCAAGATCACACGGTCATCACAGGAACTGATGGCATCGTGTACGATGGTCATGGCATCATCTAGAACCGAGTCATTCAAAGTGATTAACTCTATGACGCCAATAACCCGTTTAGCCAGTAAAGGCCTAGAAGGCTGATTCTGATAGTCTGCGGTTCCTGTCAATCGCCCCAAGAAAGTAATCAGGTCATCAGCTTGGTCAGATCGGAGGACCAGTTCCGGTGTTTCAGTACGGACAGAAGCTAAATCCAGCCAGAAGGTAAAAGCCTGCGCAAAGCTTTCAAACCGATGTTCTGGATGCCCTGCTCCTCTGGAAAAGTAGAACTGCATGCCGGGCGTATCAACAGTGCTGAGACGGTCAATCAACGTCTCGGACAGTCCCGTATTGTCCAAGTAGACGTAGCGTATTCTACCTGACAATGTGTGTCCCAACGTTGTAATCCAGTTAGGCAGGGTCGTCAGGCTGGTGCAACCTGTGAGATAAATGGGTCCTCCCACGGAGAGGTTATCTGGCAGGGCCGTCAGGCCGGTGCAATCTTGAAGGGAAAGGTAGGCCCCCATGGAGAGACTCTCTGGCAGGGCCGTCAGGCCGGTGCAACCGTCAAGGGAAAGGGAGCCAGACAAGGATAGGTTCTCTGGCAGGGCCGTCAGGCCGGTGCAATCGTGAAGAGAAAGGTAGCCACCCACGGAGAGGTTCTCTGGCAGGGCCGTCAGGCCTGTGCAACCGTCAAGAGAGAGGTTGCCTCCCATGGAGAGGTGCTCTGGCAGGGCCGTCAGGCCGGTGCAATTTTGAAGAAAAATGGAGCCACCAACGGAGATGTTCTCTGGCAGGGCCGTCAGGCCGGAGCAACCGTTAAGAGAAAGGTTTCCCGTAGCGGAGAGGTTCTCGGGCAGGGCCGTTAGGCCTGTGCAACCGTCAAGAGAAAGGTAGCCATCCACGGAGAGGTTATCTGGCAGGGCCGTCAGGCCGGTGCAACCTCTGAGATAAATGGAGCTATTCACGGAGAGGTTCTCTGGCAGGACAGTCAGGCTGGTGCAACCGTTAAGAGAAAGGTCGCCCTCAGTTTGGAGGTTCTCTGGCAGGGCCGTCAGACCTGTGCAACGGTTAAGAGAAAGGTGGCGACTCACGGATAGGTTATCTGGCAGGGCCGTCAGGCCGGTGCAACCTCCGAGATAAATGGAGCCATTCACGGAGAGGTTCTCTGGCAGGACAGTCAGGCCGGTGCAACCGAGAAGAGAAAGGTCGCCCTCAATTTGGAGGTTCTCTGGCAGGGCCGTCAGGCCTGTGCAACCGTCAAGAGAGAGGTTGCCTCCCATGGAGAGGTGCTCTGGCAGGGCCGTCAGACCTGTGCAACGGTTAAGAGAAAGGTCGCCACCCACGGATAGGTTATCGGGCAGGGCCGTCAGGCCTGTGCAACCGGCAAGATTGAGGTTGCCACCGACCTTGTAATGAACGTCCTTTGAAAATTTTCCACTAACAATTAGCTCCTTCAAATTGTTTGCGCAAATATCTTCTTGCTGCATTACAGAACGAGCCATTAATGGTTTTGCTTCCGACGAAGCTGTTCCAGAAGGCGTAATATATTGTGCTCCACCTTCATCTACATGATCACCATTCAGATCTGATGTTATTAAATTAGATGATCCAGACTGAGCCGTAGGTCTTATATTGTTATTCATTATTCATTATTCATTATTCATTATTCATTATTCATTATTCATTATTCATTATTCATTATTCATTATTCATTATTCATTATTCATTATTCATTATTCACGATATGTTCTACTTTTTTACTGTTTTGCACCAGCCAAATTTATATTTCCCTTAATCCCATTGTTCTAAGTGGTAAAAGCATTCATGGAAATCATGATATAGTTCCTCCAGTATCAGATTAAGAGTCTTGATCACCTTGGTTTGGTTGCACAACATACCAATGGTCGAATATAGCTACATAACGTGAGTTCTACAAGATAATCCATGAGCTACGTAGGCTTCAGCTTTTTTGTACATATTTATGTTACAGGAAAAGAGTGATTTGAGTACTTTATTGACGGGCAAAGGCTAAGGAGAAGCCATTTTGCACTTTTCAACAAAAAATATTCATATACATCAAGCCTTTAAAATCCAAGAGCTGTAGCCACCATTGAAATGTCGAACTCACGTTAAATATATTGATACACGCATAACCAATGACTCTGATGCAGGTAATGTTGCTATCGGACAGGCAGTTGTAGCAATGATTATTAATGGCCTTAGTTTTACCAGTCACACGTGTATATGGTTCCAGGATTTTTCTAAAATAAGCCTATTGATTGGCTGTTTGAGAAGGCATTCTGGCAGAACATTTAAACGATAAAATTCTTGGACGAGCGCTTGATGACTTGTATGACGCTGGCGTCAGATAGTTGTCTTGAACCTTGCCATCAAGGTCGTCAATCATCTGAAACTGCCTTGCATGGCATTGAATCTGAACGGTACAATCCTGTATGTTGATGGTGATTACAACAGCGATGAAAAAACCAGATGACTTGACCTGCATCCATATCTGCCAAGGATATAGCCGTGATCACCGTCCTGACTTGAATCAGAAGGTCTTGCAGTTAATGACAGGGAATCAGGCTGGTATTCCTCTATTCATGCTTCATGCAGCAGCAATATAAACGACAACCAATGCTTTAGTGAGATCATCAAAAAACACTTGACCTGCTTCAAAGAGGTCTTGAATGATCGCTATCTGGTAGACTATGTGGCACTGTATGTTGGCAAAACCCTTCTGTGGAGGTTACTTGCTACAACTCTATATTCATTAGTTCTCCATGATTACGAAGGCGATAGCATTCCTTATGGAAGTTCCAATACGCCTGCCAATCTCCACTTGAATCCAGTGAGCATGGCTTCAACACAGCCTCTGCCCATTGCAAACTACACTTTGTCACGGTTAGATCCATACGGTCATTGATCAAATGGTGCAAGCTCTATTGATGACTCCACTGGCAATCTGATAGCCAGCGTACAGTGCCTTGTCATTGAAGAGTCTGGGACAGTTTTTTTGGAGTAGTATGCACACTTATCATTGGGCTCCCGTTTTGGCAGACCTCTCGAGCTAGCACTTTTCCTGATTCCATTGTCCACCTAGTCAGACTCTCCCATGAGTCTCTTCGGGGACCGTTCCGCCACCCAGCTTTCAATAGCCTTATTTCCCTTATCGTGTAAGCAGCGGACGGCTTTCCATAGGTAGTCAAGTACATGGATAAAGTACATGATCATGGTTGCTTTAACTCCCTTCTTTTCATAATCTAGGTAATCAGTTTCTGCTGATGAGGGTGCTTATCAATAACAATGACCCACTGCCGTTTCTGCTCCTGCTCTAGCCTGAGCGTTTCCTCGAAAGCTTCTTCTATCATGGCTTCTGCCTCTCTTTCTACACTGTCCCACACCCTCTTATTCTGGGATGTAGGACGTAATTTAACAACGTTGTCGCTCTTTCGATCTATATCCATGACTGATTCTGCCGTTCGAGGATTTGGTTTTACCGTATAAACGGTGGCTACCTGTGCCATTCGCTTGCGATCTTTCTTCTCTCCCGTACTGAGTTTGGGTTGCAGCTTCTGCTGACTTTTTTGCGCGTTCTTCATGGTTGCTTACTTCAATCATTTCTGGCGCATCACCAAGCCATGACCGTCAAAACTGAGGATCTGCAGGTCTTCTGTTTGTTCAATAAAAATCTTGTGCTGTTCGTAAAAAGCCTAAAAGTCTTGAGCCGTATCCGCTACCAGTTGTATAGTCTGTCGTTTTTCAACCATACTTGGGCAACTCTCACGATGTCGTTTAATCGTTCGATCATAAGAGCGATCCAGCACATCACTTACAATTTTTTTCCTCATGCTATCAGAGTACTTGTCAGTATTGATGTTTAACTGAGCATCTAGCGGAAACACGCTTGATTGCTTTCGCTGGCTGTAACTGCGACGCCTGACTACGACAGACCAAACAAGCTGGTCAGTTGTCGTGGGGTATTGTTGCTAACGTGATTTTTCTACTAACCGTTGCGACTCGTTACCGACGATTGCTGCGGCTCATCATTTGTCTGTTTATCCAGATACTCTTGGAGGAGAAGACGCAACACTTCGTTGCCTTTAGTACGGGCATAGCTCTCTATGGTGCCATGCTCATGTTGGATAGTGGATTCAAGGTGTTGAATGATAGCGTCCAAATAATCACGAGCTGGTGAGAAGAATGAATAATCTGGGGCATTGCCGTAGGATGCTTTCACAGTAGATGGTGTTATGTAGTTATTGGTTTAACGACGTTATATCATAATAAAATCGTCTCTTTTTCGTTACCTGATATCATAGGAAACCATGATGTTTTAGCGGCTGCATCGTCGTATCAAAAGAACCACATCCAATTCTGCCATCCAGCCAATAATAAGAGGGTGTGGGCCAGTGTAGAAAGAGAGGCGGAAGCCGTGATAGAAGAAGCTTTTGAGGAAGCTCTCAGGCTAGATCAGAAGCAGAAACGGCAGTGGGTCATTGTTATTGATGGGCCACATCATCAGCGGCAACTGATTACCTAGATTATGAAAAAGAAGGGAGTTAAGGTAACCATCATCATGGATTTTCTCCATGTACTTGAATATCTGTGGAAAACCGGTCACTGCTTACACGACAATGGGAATTAGGTTATTGAAAGCTGGGTGGTAGAACGGTCCCTGAAGATACTCAGGGAGAGTCTGACAAGGCGGCCATGGGAATCCGGCAAAGTGCGAGCAAGCGAGGGCTGACAAAACGTTAGGCTGTTGTAAGTGTGCAGACTATCTGCAAAAAGCAGTTCCAAGCCTGCTACGACAAGGTGCTTGATGCTGGCTATCAGATTGTCAGTGTAGTCATTGAGTGAGCTGGCCGCCATTTGATCAATGACCTTATGGATCCAACATAGGCAAAGTGTAGTTTGCAAGTGGCACAGGCTGTGTTGAAGCTACGCTCACTGGATATTGGCAGGCGTATTGGGACTTCCATAAGGAGTGCTTTTGCCTTCGTAATTATGGAGCACTAATGAATGTGGCATCGTAGCAAGGGAACCACACCCAAAAGCTTTATTGATTTGTTCTACTGAACAGACCACTTGGAACTGAGTTACCTTATCCCATGCATTGATGTGGTACAGCCCTTTAACCTTATCCCCCTAATGAACAGTATCAATCCTGATGAAACCTAGCTGTCCATTAGGCTGTGGTTTATGGAGAGTTACGATGGCGCTTTTTACAGAACTAGTGACGTTGTTATGCTGCTGAATTGTTTGATATGTCTTTGACTTGCGTAAGTTGTAGAGATGTGAAACTGAGATGTTGGACAGTCGCCCATAACGACGATCTTCACGCTGGTAAGTCCGGTCTCAGATCCTATTTACCTCCTGTCCATTTAGCCCATTATAGAGCCGTTCAGTCTCAGCCAGCAGTCGAATATCCTCCTTGGTACATCGAGATTTAAATATATTGACAGTCCTCTGTTTACGCTTAAGCACGACTTAGTCTAGGTCTAATTGATCAAGCTGGTAATCTTGGTTATGGAATAGCCTGAAGCAACGGTTAAATATTGCCTGATTATCCCATTCCAAGGCTTGCTCAGATTGCGGTATCGGAAATGTCTGATGGTGGTCTCAATCCATGGATAACACTCATCTTTTGATTTCCAGCTAGGCTAGATATTCGTAGTTGTTTGAAATAGTTCCTCAACCTGTTTGAGTGTTTTGATGAGCCGTGTGTTCATTATGATTTTCAACCAGTGATAATGTACGAAAGATCAGAAATCACAGGCTCATTTCATATTGGAAGAGACTATTTCTCAAAGGTAGCTAATTATAAGATGTAACTTCCAATCTGTAGACGTTTTCCCCAGTTTAGCCTCTTTACTGAAGACCTTGTGGATGTTGATCCTATGGTTGTCACAGACAAAGATGGGCGTTGAATCAATGAATGACAGGCCAGTTGGTTGCCACATACATTGCGACTTTAGAGAAACCGTCAGTGGTATCAAAGCCTGTTTTATGAGTTCTACAAAGCGATTGTAGGATACTAGGTTAGAGAATAGTCTGATTTATGTTGTGTGATCAGTTGGTGGTAATAGTGTTTGCCATTGCGAAAGGCACTCTGATGGAAATAGATGATGATGGTCATTATTTCACTGAGCGATAGCCTAGATATCACTGAGGTTTTTTGAAATGACAGATTAGTTGTCTATGCCATTGTGATTAAAATGTTATGGAGAAATCATCCAATTGCAGAATACACTGACAATAGACACGGGAGCCTCCAGTTCGTTGTTTATGGTTTGGTATCCGCAAGATAGCTACGTGGCAGGGGATCACCTATCTTTCACCATAGAACTCACGTTTTCTTACTTTTCAAGAAATTATACATTCCATGATTTTTGAGGGTTTCAGCCAATACAACCATATGGCTAATTCTGGGAAACCGAGAATAACGGCCAACTTACACGGCGATAGGTGGCAGATTAAGCATAATTAACGTGAGTTCGACGCTTTAATTTTGGCTACAACCATTTTAGTTCAAGGGTTTTAGGTATAGTGATGCTTTTTGAAAAGTGCCAAATGGCTCCTTCATAGCCTCTGCCAGCCAATTAAAGTACTAAAATCACTCTTTTTTTGTAACATGAATATGTACAAAAAGGCTGAAGGCTATCTAGCGAAGGGGATTATCTAGTCGAACTCACGTTAATTATCTTGCGCTAACGTACACTATTTCCGCTGTAACCTTTGGTAAGTCAGGGATTTTAAATTTCCATGGTCTATTAAAAAGTCGAACATCGTGTGGCTTTATTAAAAAATCTTTTTAGAGCCTTTTGATCACGCTGCTTTGTCAGCAGGAAATCGGCGGTTGCTCCCGTATGACTAACGACTGCCAGATACAGGTAACCCAACTTGCCAGCCACTTTGATATAAGTCTCGTCCATACACTAGGAACGGTCACTCACTGACGCAGTTTACGATGTATCGCTTCCAGTTGAGGAGCGTATCGTAGGATCTACCGATTGGTGTGTAGTGGTAAATGTTAACTCCAAGTTCTGCCAGAATTTCTTTCAGATTGTGATAACTGATGGCATAGGCCAGATACTAACGGACCGCTTGAAGAATGATATATTTGGGGGATGACGTTTTTTCAAACTTAGCACCGGACTACATTGGTGGGTTGGATAAGGGTGTGGTTCCCTCGCTACGACGCTACATTCATTAGTTCTCTATGATTACGAAGGCGAGAGCATTCCTTATGGAAGTTACAATACGCCTGCCAATCTTCACTGGAATCCAGCGTGCGTAGCTTCAACACAGTCTCTGCCACCTGCACATTCCACTTTGCCAGAGTTAGATCCATACGGTTATTGATCAAATGGCGGCAAACTCTCTCAATGACTCCACTGACAATCGGATAGCCAGCATCCAGTGCCTTCTCATAGCAGAGCTAGGGGGGTGGTTGAAGATAGTATGCACACTTATCAATGGCCTCACGTTTTGTCAGACCTATCTTGCTAGCACTTTGCCGTATTCCACTTGCCACCTTTCAGACTTTCCCCTGAGTATCTTCATGGACCGTTCTGCTACCTAGCTTCCAATATCCTCATCCCCTTGTCGTGTAAGCAGTGACAGGCTTTCCACAGATATTCAAGTACACGGATAAAGTCCATGATGATTGTTGCCTTAACTGCCTTCTTTTTCATAATCACGGTGATCAGTCTACGCTTATGCTGGTGCCTATCAATAACAATGACTCACTGATGTTTCTTATTCTGATCTAGCCTGAGCGCTTCCTTAGAAGCTTCTTTTATCAAGGCTTCAGCCTCTATTTCTACACTGGCCACACTCTTTTCTTCCTAGCAGAAGGACATAATTTAACAACGTCATCGCTCTTCCGATCTATATTTATAACGGATGCTGCCGTTCGAGGATTGAGTTTTACCGTATTAACGGTGGCTACCTGTGCCATTTGTTTGCGATCTTTTCTCTCTCTAGGGCTAAGCTTGGTTTGCAGCTTATGCTGACTCTTTTTCGCGTTCTTCCTAGTTGCTTACCGAACGATTCTTGGTGTATCACTAGGCCCTTACCGTCAAAACTGAGGATCTGCAGGTCTTCTGTTTGCTCAATCACAACCTTGCGCTATTCGTAAAAAACCTAAAAGTCTTGAGCCGTATCCGCTACCAGTTGTATAGCTGTCGTTTGCCAGCCAGCCCGTGGCAACTCTACGATGTCGTTTAATCGTTAGATCATAAGAGCGATCCATCACAGCACTGATAATTTTTTTCCTCAGGGCATCATAGTACTTGTCATTATTGAGGTCTAACCGAGCATCCAGCGGAAACACGCTTAATTGCTTCTGCTGGCTGTAACTGCGACGGCTGACTACGACATAACCAAACAAACTGGTCAGTTGTCGGGAGGTGTTTTTTCCAAGGTTACTTCTCTGCTCACCGTCGCTACTTGTTACCGATGCTTGCTGCGGCTCAGCATTGGCCTGTTTATCCAGATACTCTGGGAGGAGAAGGTGCAATACTTCGTTGTCTTCAGCCCGGATATAGCTCTCTATGGTGCCATGCTCTTGTTAGTTTAGTGGGTTCAAGGTGCTGAATGATAGCGTCTAAATGATCACTAGCTGGTAAGAAGAATGAATGATATATGGTATTGGCGTAGCATGCGTTCACAATAGATGGTGTTACGTGTTATTGGTTTGACGACGTTATATCACCGTAAAACCATCTCTTTTTCGCTACCTGATATATCTAAAATCATGATGTTTTAGCGGCTGCATTATCGTATCAAAAGAACCACACACAAAGACAAAGCCGATTCTTCCCAAATCAGAGGCAAAAGCCCTGCCAGAGCTCCACCTCCAGATGGGTATTACTCTGTTTTCAGGGAATTAATGAGTTAACGATCAATAACCAAGAGAGACATGTGTTTGGCTTGAAGGAAAGACAATGGACGGTCATTCAAATTATAGGTGCTTTTTACGAGTCGGTATATTCCTGATAAGGGTGGTGAAAGGACAGTCTCATGATTCGAACAGGACAATATGACCTGATGGTGGCTGCCGATGTCTGGGAGTACTTTTACTCTCTGGAGGGGTAGTTTTATTTGGAGATATATGTAACAGAACCTCCTGAGGTGTGCTTCCGTCGCATAACTGTATCACACATCGTTTAGCTTTAACCGGTTTTTGGGTTGGTGTGGCGAGACGGCCTCTATCAGCCGAACCACGTCTGACCATTCCAAATGGTTATTGGTAAAAGGATTTTTATCATGTTCCAAGTAAGTCCTGCAGAGGGCATCGTAATCCACTTGGTGATTGCCCACCGCAACCATCTTTTGTGTTTTATCTCCACAGATGGGGCACTCGTTAATACGGTCTACCGTTTGTGCCTTGAGCTGGTAAAATTTCGGAGTGGCTTGGTGGCGTTGATATTTTTGCCGTGGTGCCCACTCTTCAAGATAGCTCTCCAGATTAGCATTAGAGCAGGATATCTCGATGTTGACGCAAGCTCTTGCAATGTCCTTATCTTCAACATAAGCACACCTACGGAATATCATATTTTGCGTTGAGCTAGGAATGGTAAAGTGCTTGCTTAATTCAATCAGGAAAGCCAGCTCAACCTCGACCTCATCTACCCAAGAGAGTGTTCGCATATGGACTCTGGAAATTTTTTTGATCTTATCCAGAATCATCATTTGCTGCCCCAACGCCCTTAATTCAGCTGGCTCATTATTTTCAACAGCCATAGTTTCCGCTGAGGTCAGCAATTGTATAGTTTCTAGATTATCAATGGCTATGATCACACGGTCATCACAGGAACTGATGGCCTCTTGTACGAGGTCCAAGGCAGGATCTCGTACTTGGTCATTCCCGGCGATTAACTCCATAACGCCAATAACCCGTTGAGCCAGTAAAGGCCTAGAAGGCTGATTCTTATAGTCTGCGGTTCCTGTCAATCGTCCCAAGAAAGCAATCAGGTCAACAGCCTGATCAGATCGGAGGGCCAGTTTCGATGTTTCAGCACGGGAGAAGCCAAATCACGCCAGAAAGCAAAAGCCTGCTCAAAGTGTTCAAACTGCTGTTCTGGATGCCCTGCACTTCTGGAAAAGTGGAAACACATACCGGGCGTTTTAATAGTGCTTAACCGGTCGATCAACGTATCTGACAGTCCCGTATTGTCCAAGTAGACGTAGCGTATATTACCTGATGATGTGAATCCCAACGTTGTAATCCAGTTAGGCAGGGCCGTCAGGCCGGTGCAACTGTCAAGAGAAAGGTAGCCCCCAACATAGATTGTTATCTGGCATGGCCTTAAGGCCTGTACAACCGTCAAGAGACAGTTCGTCACCTGCGTAGATGTTATCGGGCAGGGCCGTCAGGCCGGTGCAACCGCCAAGGGAAAGGGAGCCCACCAAGGATAGGTTCTCTGGCATGGCCGTCAGGGCGGTGCAACCAGTAAGATTAAGGTCGCCATCGGCCTTGTAATGAGCGTCATTTGAAAATTTCCAACTAACAATCAGTTCCTTCAAATTGTGCGCGTAAATATCTTCTTGCTGCATTACGGAACGAATCATTAATGGCTTTGCTTCCGACGAAGCTGTTTCAGAAGGCGGAATATATTTTGCTCCACCGTTGTCTACATGCTCACCCTTCAGATCTGATGTTATTAAATTAGATGATTTAGAATGAGTAGGAGGTATTATATTGTTGTCCATTATTCCATTATTCCATTATTCCATTATTCACGTGATGTTCTACTTTTTTACTGCTTTTCACCAACCCAATCGATATTTTCTTGAATCTCCCTGTCCAAACAGTAAGAGACGTTCAGGAAAACCATGATACAGCCAGTCCAGTACCCAGATGAGGAGTCTGATCACCTCGGTTTGGTTGCCGCAATATGACTGGCGCTAAGGGTAGCTTAATAAATTGATGCTCGCATAACCAATGACTCTGATGCGCGGTATGTCACTATCGGACAGGCAGTTGTAGCAATGATTATTAATAGCCTTGGTTTTACCAGTCAAACGTTGCATATGTTTCCATAATTTTTCGAAAACAAGCCTGTTGGTAGGATTTCTTGGTGCCGTCCATGTACCTTACAAAGTCTGAACGAATTGAAGCGCTGCTGATGGTAATGACATTCTGTCTGATGGTCTATGCTGCTTGACAGCACAGAATAAGAAATGAGCTGGAAAGACAAAGTGTGTAGCTCTTTTTATACGACAATGCGGCCGCTAAAGCATCATGGCTTTCGATATATCAGGTAACGTAAAAGATGTGGTTTTATGGTGATATAACGTCGTCAAACCAAGAACTACGTAACACCGTCTCTTGTGAACGCATCATGCGCCAATACCATCGATTATTCATTATTATCACCAAGTAGTGAGCATTTTGACGCGATCATTTAGCACCTTAAATCCACTCTTCAACAAGAACATGGTGCCATAGAGAGCTATATCCAGACTGAAGGCAATGAAGTGTTGCACCTTCTCCTCCAAGGGCATTTGGATAAGCAGGGCAATGATGAGCCGCAGTCATCGTAGGTATTTGGTAGCTACGGCGAGCAGAGAAAGCACGGCAGGAAAAATACCTCCCGATAACTGATCAGCTTGTTTTGTGCTGTCGTAGTCAGGCGTCGCAGTTACAGCCAGCGAAAGCAATCAAGTGTGTTTCCGCTGAATGCTAGTTAAACATCAATGGGTGCGGCTCTTTTGATACGACAATGCAGCCGCTAAAACATCATGGTTTTCTATATATCAGGTAATGACAAAGAGACGGGTTTATGGTAGTTGACGCTGAAAAACCTACAATCCCATAACACCGTCTCTTGTGAACGCATCCTGCTCCAATACCATAGATTATTCAATATCCTATCCAGTTTCGTGATTATTTGGATGCTATCGTTCAGCACCTTAAATTTACTCTCCAACAAGAGCATGGCACATAGTGAGCAGAGCTATATCCTGACTGAAGGCAATGAAGTGTTGCGCCTTTTCATCCAATGGTATTTGGATAAGTAGGCCAATGATGAGCCGCAGCAATCGTCGGTAACGGACAGCGACGGTGAGCAGAGACATCACGTCAGGAAAAATACCTCACGACAACTGACCAGCTTGTTTGGTTCTGTCGTAGCCAAGAGTTGCAGTTACAGCCAGCGGAAGCAATCAAGCGTGTTTCCGCTGGATACTAGGTTAAACTTTAATACCGACAAGTACTCTGATGGCATGAGGTAAAAAATTGTCAGAGATGTGATGTATTGCTCTTATGATCAAACAATTAAACGACATTGTGAGAGTTGCCCAAGTTGGTTGGGAAACGATAGGCTATGCAACTGGTGCGGATAAGGTTCAAGACTTTGAGGCTTTTTACGAACAGCGAAAGGTTGTGATGGAGTAAACATAAGACCTGTAGATCCTCAGTTTTGACGGTAAGGGCTTGGTGATGCACCCGTAAGGGTTGAGGGAAGCAACCAAGAAGAACGTGCAAAAGAGTCAGCAGAAGCTGCAAACCAAGCTCAGTCAGGGGGAGAATAAAGATTGCAAACGTAATGGCACAGGTAGTCACCGTTTATACGGCAAAACCTCATCTTCGAACGGAAGAATCGGTCATGAATATGGATCGAAATAGCGACAACGTTGTTAAATCCCGTCCTCTAGGCATGAATAAGAGAGTGTGGCCAGTGTAGAAAGAGAGGCGGAAGCTGTGATAGAAGAAGCTTTCGAGGACGCGCTCAGGTTAGATCCGTGCATAAACGGCAGGTGGTCATTGTTATTGATGGCACCATCATCAGCGGAAACTGATTACTGTGATTATGATAAAGAGGGGAGTTAAGGCAACAATCATCATGGACTTTATACATGTATTTGGATATCTGTGGAAAGCCGGTTACTGCTTACACGACAAGGAGGGATGAGGCTATTGAAAGCTGGGTGGCAGAACGGTCCCTGAAGATACTCAGGGGAGAGTCTTACAAAGGTGGCTAGGTGAATCTGGAAAGTGCGAGCAAGAGAGGTCTGACAAAACTGGAGGCCATTGATAAGTGTGCAGACTATCTTCAAAAAAAACGTCCCAAGCTATGCTACGACAAGGCGCTGTACGCTGGCTATCCGATTGCCAGTGGAGTCATTGAGGGAGCTTGCCGCCATTTGATCAATGACCGTATGGATATAACCTAGGCAAAGTGGAGTCTGCAATGGGCAGATGCTGTGCTGAAACTACGCTCACTGGATTCAAGTGGAAATTGGCAGGCGTATTGGAACTTTCATAAGGAATGCTTTCGCCTGTGTAATCATGGAGAACTAATGAATGTGGCGTCGTAGCAAGGGAACCACACTCAAAGACAAAGCCTATTCTTTCCAAATCAGACGAAAAAGCCCTGCCAGAACCACACCGGCAGATGGGTATTATCATGTTTTCAGGGAATTAATTGGTTAACGATCAATAATCAAGAGCGATATGTGGTTGGCTGTAAGGAAAGACAATGGATGATCATCCAAATTGTAGGTGTTTTTTACGAGTCGGTATATTTCTGACAGGGGAGGTTAAAGACAGTTTTGTTAATAAACGCATTGCTTAAAATGTGGTGCTGATCACGGTCACTATCGATAAAAGAGGTGCCAATACTGACGCCCTAAATTCACTGAATAGTGAACTGAAAGGAGCCGGACAGTCAGAGGAGGCGGTTCGCAGATAAGCATCTGAACAACCTTGTTGAGCAGGATTATCGAGGGATAAAGTGTATAACTGGACCCATGTTGGGTTTTAAACTCTTCAAAACAGCGGAATCCACCCTTGCTGGAATTGAGCTTTATTACATGATTAGAAAAGGACAATATGACCAGATGGTGGCTGCTTATGTCTGGGAGTACTTTTACTATCTGGCGTGGTGGTTTTATCTGGAGATAGGCTTACTGCGCCTTTTGGAAATAGACGTATCAAGTCCACCTGCGGTGTTCTACCATCACATCACTGTGTATCACGAATTGTTTAGCTTTAACTATTTGCTGGGTTGTGGTGCGAAACGTACACTATCAGCCGAGCCACGGTTGACCATTCCAAAGGGTTATTGGTAAACGGATTTTTACCATTTTCTAGGTAAGTCCTGCGGAGGGCATCGTAATCCACCTGTTGATTGCCCACTGCAACCATCTTTTGTGTTTTATCTCCACAGATGGGGCACTCGTCAATACGGTCTACCGTGTGTGGCTTGAGCTGGTCAAATTCCGGAGTGGTTTGGTGGCGTTGATATTTTTGCCAAGGTGCCCACTCCTCAAGATAGCTCTCAAGATTAGCCTCAGAGCAGGATATCTCAATGTTGGCGCAAGCTCTTGCAATGTCCTTATCTTCAACATAAGCACACCCACGGAATGTCATATTTTGCGTTGAGCTAGGAATGGTAAAGTGCTTGCTTAATTCAATCCGGAAAGCCAGCTCAACCTCGATCGCATCTACCCAAGATAGTGTTCGCATATGGGCTCTGGCGATTATTTTGATCTTATCCAGAATCATCATTTGCCGCCCCAACGCCATTAATTCAGTGGGATTATTATTTTTAACAGCCATAGTTTCCGCTGAAGTAAGCAATTGCATAGTTTCCAGATCATCAATGGCCAAGATCACACGGTCATCACAGGAACTGATGGCATCGTGTACGATGGTCATGGCATCATCTAGAACCGAGTCATTCAAAGTGATTAACTCTATGACGCCAATAACCCGTTTAGCCAGTAAAGGCCTAGAAGGCTGATTCTGATAGTCTGCGGTTCCTGTCAATCGCCCCAAGAAAGTAATCAGGTCATCAGCTTGGTCAGATCGGAGGACCAGTTCCGGTGTTTCAGTACGGACAGAAGCTAAATCCAGCCAGAAGGTAAAAGCCTGCGCAAAGCTTTCAAACCGATGTTCTGGATGCCCTGCTCCTCTGGAAAAGTAGAACTGCATGCCGGGCGTATCAACAGTGCTGAGACGGTCAATCAACGTCTCGGACAGTCCCGTATTGTCCAAGTAGACGTAGCGTATTCTACCTGACAATGTGTGTCCCAACGTTGTAATCCAGTTAGGCAGGGTCGTCAGGCTGGTGCAACCTGTGAGATAAATGGGTCCTCCCACGGAGAGGTTATCTGGCAGGGCCGTCAGGCCGGTGCAATCTTGAAGGGAAAGGTAGGCCCCCACGGAGAGACTCTCTGGCAGGGCCGTCAGGCCGGTGCAACCGTCAAGGGAAAGGGAGCCAGACAAGGATAGGTTCTCTGGCAGGGCCGTCAGGCCGGTGCAATCGTGAAGAGAAAGGTAGCCACCCACGGAGAGGTTCTCTGGCAGGGACGTCAGGCCGGTGCATGAGTCAAGAGAAAGGTTTCCCGTAGCGGAGAGGTTCTCGGGCAGGGCCGTCAGGCCGGTGCAACCTCTGAGATAAATGGAGCTATTCACGGAGAGGTTCTCTGGCAGGACAGTCAGGCTGGTGCAACCGTTAAGAGAAAGGTCGCCCTCAGTTTGGAGGTTCTCTGGCAGGGCCGTCAGACCTGTGCAACGGTTAAGAGAAAGGTGGCGACTCACGGATAGGTTATCTGGCAGGGCCGTCAGGCCGGTGCAACCTCCGAGATAAATGGAGCCATTCACGGAGAGGTTCTCTGGCAGGGCCGTCAGGCCTGTGCAACCGTCAAGAGAGAGGTTGCCTCCCATGGAGAGGTGCTCTGGCAGGGCCGTCAGACCTGTGCAACGGTTAAGAGAAAGGTCGCCACCCACGGATAGGTTATCGGGCAGGGCCGTCAGGCCTGTGCAACCGGCAAGATTGAGGTTGCCACCGACCTTGTAATGAACGTCCTTTGAAAATTTTCCACTAACAATTAGCTCCTTCAAATTGTTTGCGCAAATATCTTCTTGCTGCATTACAGAACGAGCCATTAATGGTTTTGCTTCCGACGAAGCTGTTCCAGAAGGCGTAATATATTGTGCTCCACCTTCATCTACATGATCACCATTCAGATCTGATGTTATTAAATTAGATGATCCAGACTGAGCCGTAGGTCTTATATTGTTATTCATTATTCATTATTCATTATTCATTATTCATTATTCATTATTCATTATTCATTATTCATTATTCACGATATGTTCTACTTTTTTACTGTTTTGCACCAGCCAAATTTATATTTCCCTTAATCCCATTGTTCTAAGTGGTAAAAGCATTCATGGAAATCATGATATAGTTCCTCCAGTATCAGATTAAGAGTCTTGATCACCTTGGTTTGGTTGCACAACATACCAATGGTCGAATATAGCTACATAACGTGAGTTCTATAAGATAATCCATGAGCTACGTAGGCTTCAGCTTTTTTGTACATATTTATGTTACAGGAAAAGAGTGATTTGAGTACTTTATTGACGGGCAAAGGCTAAGGAGAAGCCATTGTGCACTTTTCAACAAAAAATATTCATATACATCAAGCCTTTAAAATCCAAGAGCTGTAGCCACCATTGAAATGTCGAACTCACGTTAAATATATTGATACACGCATAACCAATGACTCTGATGCAGGTAATGTTGCTATCGGACAGGCAGTTGTAGCAATGATTATTAATGGCCTTAGTTTTACCAGTCACACGTGTATATGGTTCCAGGATTTTTCTAAAATAAGCCTATTGATTGGCTGTTTGAGAAGGCATTCTGGCAGAACATTTAAACGATAAAATTCTTGGACGAGCGCTTGATGACTTGTATGACGCTGGCGTCAGATAGTTGTCTTGAACCTTGCCATCAAGGTCGTCAATCATCTGAAACTGCCTTGCATGGCATTGAATCTGAACGGTACCATCCTGTATGTTGATGGTGATTACAACAGCGATGAAAAAACCAGATGACTTGACCTGCATCCATATCTGCCAAGGATATAGCCGTGATCACCGTCCTGACTTGAATCAGAAGGTCTTGCAGTTAATGACAGGGAATCAGGCTGGTATTCCTCTATTCATGCTTCATGCAGCAGCAATATAAACGACAACCAATGCTTTAGTGAGATCATCAAAAAACACTTGACCTGCTTCAAAGAGGTCTTGAATGATCGCTATCTGGTAGACTATGTGGCACTGTATGTTGGCAAAACCCTTCTGTGGAGGTTACTTGCTACAACTCTATATTCATTAGTTCTCCATGATTACGAAGGCGATAGCATTCCTTATGGAAGTTCCAATACGCCTGCCAATCTCCACTTGAATCCAGTGAGCATGGCTTCAACACAGCCTCTGCCCATTGCAAACTACACTTTGTCACGGTTAGATCCATACGGTCATTGATCAAATGGTGCAAGCTCTATTGATGACTCCACTGGCAATCTGATAGCCAGCGTACAGTGCCTTGTCATTGAAGAGTCTGGGACAGTTTTTTTTGGAGTAGTATGCACACTTATCATTGGGCTCCCGTTTTGGCAGACCTCTCGAGCTAGCACTTTTCCTGATTCCATTGTCCACCTAGTCAGACTCTCCCATGAGTCTCTTCGGGGACCGTTCCGCCACCCAGCTTTCAATAGCCTTATTTCCCTTATCGTGTAAGCAGCGGACGGCTTTCCACAGATATTCAAGTACACGGATAAAGTCCATGATGATTGTTGCCTTAACTGCCTTCTTTTTCATAATCACGGTGATCAGTCTACGCTTATGCTGGTGCCTATCAATAACAATGACCAACTGATGTTTCTTATTCGGATCTAGTCTGAGCGCTTCCTTAAAAGCTTCTTCTATCAAGGCTTCAGCCTATATTTCTACACTGGCCCACACCCTCTTATTATTGGCTGGATGGCAGAATTGGATGTGGTTCTTTTGATACGACGATGCAGCCGCTAAAATATCATGGTTTTCTATGATATCAGGTAACGAAAAAGAGACGGTTGTATTGCCGTACGACGCCGGAAGACCGATAATCCCATAACACCGTCTCTTGTGAACGCATCCTAATACAATACCCGAGATTATTCATTCTTCTCACCAGCTCGTGATTATTTGGACGCTATCATTCAATACCTTGAATCCACTATCCAACATGAGCATGGCACCATAGAGAGCTATGCTCGTACTAAAGGCAACGAAGTGTTGCGTCTTCTCCTCCAAGAGTATCTGGATAAACAGACAAATGATGAGCCGCAGCAATCGTCGGTAACGAGTCGCAACGGTTAGTAGAAAAATCACGTTAGCAACAATACCCCACGACAACTGACCAGCTTGTTTGGTCTGTCGTAGTCAGGCGTCGCAGTTACAGCCAGCGAAAGCAATCAAGCGTGTTTCCGCTAGATGCTCAGTTAAACATCAATACTGACAAGTACTCTGATAGCATGAGGAAAAAAATTGTAAGTGATGTGCTGGATCGCTCTTATGATCGAACGATTAAACGACATCGTGAGAGTTGCCCAAGTATGGTTGAAAAACGACAGACTATGCAACTGGTAGCGGATACGGCTCAAGACTTTTAGGCTTTTTACGAACAGCACAAGATTTTGATTGAACAAACAGAAGACCTGCAGATCCTCAGTTTTGACGGTCATGGCTTGGTGATGCGCCAGAAATGATTGAAGTAAGCAACCATGAAGAACGCGCAAAAAAGTCAGCAGAAGCTGCAAACTAGGGTCAGTGCGAGAGAGAAGAAAGATCGCAAACGAATGGCTCAGGTAGCCCCCGGGTATACGGTAAAACCAAATCCTCAGGCGGCGTAATCTATCATGAATATGATATGAATTGGAAGAGCGATACCGGTGTTAAATTCTGTCCTCACGCTAGGAATAAGAGAGTGTTGGCCAGTGTAGAAAGAGAGCGGAAGCCGTGATAGGAAACGCTTTCAAGGCAGTGCTCAGGCTAGATCTAGAGTAGAAACGGCAGTTGGTCATGGTTATTGATGGACACCATCATCAGAGGAACCTGATTACAGTGATTATGAAAAATAAGGGAGTTAAGGCAATCATCATAATGTACTTTATTCATGACTTGAATATCTGTGGAAAGCTGTCACTGCTTACACGACAATAGTTATGAGGCTATTTAAAGCTGGGTGGCAGAACGGTCCCTGAAGATACTCAGGGGAGAGTCTTACAAAGGTGGCTAGGTGAATCTGGAAAGTGCGAGCAAGAGAGGTCTGACAAAACTGGAGGCCATTGATAAGTGTGCAGACTATCTTCAAAAACACGTCCAAAGCTCCGCTATGACAAGGCGCTGTACGCTGGCTATCCGATTGCCAGTGGAGTCATTGAGGGAGCTTGTCGCCATTTGATCAATGACCGTATGGATATAACCTAGGCAAAGTGGAGTCTGCAATGGGCAGATGCTGTGCTGAAACTACGCTCACTGGATTCAAGTGGAAATTGGCAGGCGTATTGGAACTTTCATAAGGAATGCTTTCGCCTGTGTAATCATGGAGAACTAATGAATGTGGCGTCGTAGCAAGGGAACCACACTCAAAGACAAAGCCTATTCTTTCCAAATCAGACGAAAAAGCCCTGCCAGAACCACACCGGCAGATGGGTATTATCATGTTTTCAGGGAATTAATTGGTTAACGATCAATAATCAAGAGCGATATGTGGTTGGCTGTAAGGAAAGACAATGGATGATCATCCAAATTGTAGGTGTTTTTTACGAGTCGGTATATTTCTGACAGGGGAGGTTAAAGACAGTTTTGTTAATAAACGCATTGCTTAAAATGTGGTGCTGATCACGGTCACTATCGATAAAAGAGGTGCCAATACTGACGCCCTAAATTCACTGAATAGTGAACTGAAAGGAGCCGGACAGTCAGAGGAGGCGGTTCGCAGATAAGCATCTGAACAACCTTGTTGAGCAGGATTATCGAGGGATAAAGTGTATAACTGGACCCATGTTGGGTTTTAAACTCTTCAAAACAGCGGAATCCACCCTTGCTGGAATTGAGCTTTATTACATGATTAGAAAAGGACAATATGACCAGATGGTGGCTGCTTATGTCTGGGAGTACTTTTACTATCTGGCGTGGTGGTTTTATCTGGAGATAGGCTTACTGCGCCTTTTGGAAATAGACGCATCAAGTCCACCTGCGGTGTTTTACCATCACATCACTGTGTATCACTCATCGTTTAGCTTTAACTATTTGCTGGGTTGTGGTGCGAAATGTACACTATCAGCCGAGCCACGGTTGACCATTCCAAAGGGTTATTGGTAAACGGATTTTTACCATTTTCTAGGTAAGTCCTGCGGAGGGCATCGTAATCCACCTGTTGATTGCCCACCGCAACCATCTTTTGTGTTTTATCTCCACAGATGGGGCACTCGTCAATACGGTCTACCGTTTGTGGCTTGAGCTGGTCAAATTCCGGAGTGGTTTGGTGGCGTTGATATTTTTGCCAAGGTTCCCACTCTTCAAGATAGTTCTCCAGTTTAGCCTCAGAGCAGGATATCTCAATGTTGGCGCAAGCTCTTGCAATGTCCTTATCTTCAACATAAGCACATCCACGGAATATCATATTTTGCGTTGAGCCAGGAATGGTAAAGTGCTTGCTTAATTCAATCCTGAAAGCCAGCTCAACCTCGATCGCATCTACCCAAGATAGTGTTCGCATATGGGCTCTGGCGATTGTTTTGATCTTATCCAGAATCATCATTTGCCGCCCCAACGCCATTAATTCAGTGGGATTATTGTTTTTAACAGCCATAGTTTCCGCTGAGGTAAGCAATTGCATAGTTTCCAGATCATCAATGGCCAAGATCACACGGTCATCACAGGTACCGATGGCCTCTTGTACGAGGTCCAAGGCAGAATCTCGAACTAGGTCATTCCCGGCGATTAACTCCATGACGCCAATAACCCGTTGAGCCAGTAAAGGCCTAGAAGTCTGATTCTTATAGTCTGCGGTTCCTGTCAATCGTCCCAAGAAAACAGTCAGGTCAACAGCCTGATCAGATCGGAGGACTAGTTTCGGTGTTTCAGCACGGGAAGAAGTCAAATCACGCCAGAAAGCAAAAGCCTGCTCAAAGTGTTCAAACTGCTGTTCTGGATGCCCTGCACTTCTGGAAAAGTGGAAACGCATACCGGGCGTTTCAATAGTTCTTAGCCGGTCAAGCAACGTCTCGGACAGTCCCGTCCTTTCCAAGTGCACTTGTCGTATATAACCTGATAATGTGTGTCCCAACGTTGTAATCCAGTTAGGCAGGGTCGTCAGGCTTGTGCAATCTGTGAGATAAATGGAGCCTCCCACGGAGAGGTTATCTGGCAGGGCCGTCAGGCCGGTGCATCCGTTAAGAGAAAGGTAGCCATGCGTGGAGAGGTTATCTGGCAGGACCGCCAGGCCGGTGCAACCATCAAGAGAAAAGTAGCCTGCCACGGAGAGATTCCTTGGCAGGGCCGTCAGGTTGGTGCAAAAGTCAAGAGTAAGGTCGCAACGCGCAGAGGTGTTCTCTGGCAGGGCCGTCAGGCCGGTGCAACTTGAGAGAAAAATGGCGCCTTCCACGGAGAGGTTCTCGGGCAGGGCCGTCAGGCCTGTGCAACCGCTAACAGTAAGGTAGCCACCCACGGATAGGTTATCGGGCAGGGCCGTCAGGCCTGTGCACCCGTCAAGAGAGAGGTTGCCTCCCATGGAGAGGTTCTCTGGCAGGGCTGTAAGACCTGTGCAACGGTTAATAGAAAGGTGGCCCCCCAAGTCGATGTTATCTGGCATGGTCGTCAGGCCGGTGCAACCGTCAAGAGAGAGGTGGCTTCCTATGGAGAGGTGCTCTGGCAGGGCCGTCAGACCTGTGCAACGGTTAAGCTTAAGGCAGCCACCCACGGATAGGTTATCGGGCAGGCCCGTCAGGCCTGTGCAACCGGTAAGAGAGAGGTTGCCACCCACGGATAGGTTATCTGGCAGGGCCGTCAGGCCTGTGCAACCGTTAAGAGAGAGGTTGCCACCCACGGATAGGTTATCGGGCAGGGCCGTCAGGTCTGGGCAATTGTCAAGATTGTGGTCGCCACCGACCTTGTAATGAACGTCCTTTGAAAATTTCCCACTTAAAATCAGCTCTTTCAATTTGTTTTCGCAAATATCTTTTTGCTTCATTACAGAGCGAACCATTAATGGTTTTGCTTCTGACGAAGCTGTACCAGAAGGCGTAATATATTTTGCTCCACCTTCATCTACATGATCACCATTCAGATCTGATGTTATTAAATTAGACGATCCAGACTGAGCCATAGGTCTTATGTTGTTATTCATTATTCATTATTCATTATTCATTATTCATTATTCATTATTCATTATTCATTATTCACGCTATGTTCTACTTTTTTACTGTTTTGCACCAGACAAATTTATATTTCCCTTAATCACATTGTTCTAAGTGGTAAAAGCATTCATGGAGATCATGATACTGATCCTCCAGTATCAGATTAAGAGTCTTGATCACCTTGGTTTGGTTGCACAGCATACCAAAGGACGAATATAGCTACATAACGTGAGTTCTACAAGATAATCCATGCGCTACGTAGGCTTCAGCCTTTTTGTACATATTTATGTTACAGGAAAAGAGTGATTTGAGTACTTTATTGACTGGCAAAGGCTAAGAAGAAGCCATTTTGCACTTTTCAACAAAAAACATTCTCACGTTAAATATATGGATACACGCATAACCAATTACTCTGGTGCAGGTAATGTTGCTATCGGACAGGCAGTTGTAGCAATGATTATTAATGGCCTTAGTTTTACCAGTCACACATGTATATGGTTTCAGGATTTTTCTAAAACAAGTTGTTGATCGGTTGGTTGAAAAGGCACTCTGGCAGAACATTTAAACGATAAGATTCTTGGACGAGCTATCGATGACTTGAATGACGCTGGCGTCAGATAGTTGTCCTGAACCTTGCCATCAAGGTCGTCAATCATATGAAACTGCCTTGCATGGCATTGAATCTGGACGGTACCATCCTGTATGTTGATGTTGATGTTGATGTTGATTACAACAGCGATGAAAAAACCAGATGACTTGACCTGCATCCATATCTGCCAAGGATATAGCCGTGATCACCGTCCTGATTTGAATCAGGTGGTCTTGCAGTTAATGACAGAGAATCAGGCTGGTATTCCTCTATTCATGGCTCCAGTCAACAGCAATATAAACGATGACCAATGTTTTAATGAGATCATCAAAAAACACTTGGCCTGCTTCAAAGAGGTCTTGAATGATCGCTATCTGGTAGACTATGTGACACTGTATGTTGGCAAAACCCTTCTGGAGAGGTTACTTGCTACAATGCCACATTCATAGTTCTCCATGATTACGAAGGCGGGAGCATTCCCTATGGAAGTTCCAATACGCCTGCCAATCTCCACTTGAATCCAGTGAGCGTAGCTTCAACACAGCCTCTGCCCATTGCAAACTACACTTTGTCACGGTTAGATCCATACGGTCATTGATCAAATGTGCAAGCTCCATTGATGACTCCACTGGCAATCTGATAGCCAGCGTACAGCGCCTTGTCGTAGCAGAGTCTGGGACAGTTTTTTTTGGAGTAGTATGCACACATATCATTGGCCTCCAGTTTTGGCAGACCTCTCGAGCGAGCACTTTTCCTGATTACATTGTCCACCTAGTCATACTATCCCATGAGTATCTTCAGGGACCGTTCCGCCACCCAGCTTCCAATAGCCTTATTCCTCTTATCGTGTAAGCAGCGTCCGGCTTGCCATAGATAGTTAAGTACATGGATAAAGTTTATGATCATGGTTGCCTAAACTCCCTTCTTTTCATAATCTAGGTAATCAGTTTCTGCTGATGAGGGTTCCCATCAATAACAATGACCAACTGCCGTTTTTGCTCCTGCTCTAGCCTGAGCACTTTCTCGAAAGCTTCTTTTATCACGGTTTCTGCCTCTCTTTCTATACTGTCCCACACTCTCTTATTCTGGGATGTAGGACGGAATTTAACAACATTGTCGCTCTTTCGATCTATATTCATAACTGATTCTGCCGTTCGAGGATTTGGTTTTACCGTATAAACGGTGGTTACCTGTACCATTCGCTTGCGATCTTTCTTCTCTCCCGGACTGAGCTTGGGTTGCAGCTTCTGCTGACTTTTTTTGCGTGTTCTTCATGGTTGCTTACTTCAACCATTTCTGGCGCATCACTAAGCCATGACCGTCAAAGCTGGTCAAAGCTGAGGATCTGCAGGTCTTCTGTTTGTTCAATCACAACCTTGTGCTGTTTGTAAAAAGTCTAAAATTCTTGCGACGTATCCGCTACCAGTTGCATAGTCTGTCGTTTACCAACCATACTTGGGCAACTCTCACGATGTTGTTTAATCGTTCGATTATAAGAGCAATTCAGCGCATTACTTACAATTTTTTTCCTCATGCTATCAGAGTACTTGTCAGTATTGAGGTTTAACTGTGCATCCAGCGGAAACACGCTTGATTGCTTTCGCTGGCTGTAACTGCGACGTCTGACTACGATAGACCAAACAAGCTGGTCAGTTGTTGGGAGGTATTGTTTCTAACGTGATTTCTCTACTAACCGTTGCGACCCGTTACCGACGATTGCTGCGGCTCATCAGTGGTCTGTTTATCCAGATACCCTTGGAGGAGAAGACGCAACACTTCGTTGCCTTTAGTACGGGTATAGCTCTCTATGGTGCCATGCTCCTGTTGGATAGTGGATTCAAGGTGTTGAATGATAGCGTCAAAATAATCACGAGCTGGTGAGAAGAATGAATAATCGTGGGTATTGCCGTAGTATGCTTTCACAATAGATGTGGTTATGTAGTTATTGGTTTAACGACGTTATATCATCATAAAACCATCTCTTTTTCGTTACCTTATATATAGAAAACCATGATGTTTTAGCGGCTGCATCGTCGTATCAAAAGAACCACACCCAATTCTGCTCTTCAGCCAATAATAAGAGGGTGTGGGCCAGTGTATAAAGAGAGGAGGAAGCCGTGATAGAAGAAGTTTTTGAGGAAGCTCTCAGGCTAGATCAGGAGCAGAAACGGCAGTGGGTCATTGTTATTGATGGGCACCATCATTAGCGGCAACTGATTACCTAGATTATGAAAAAGAAGGGAGTTAAGGCAACCATCATTATGTACTTTCTCCATGTACTTGAATATCTGTGGAAACTAGGTCACTGCTTACACGACAAGGAGTATTAGGCCTAGTGAAAGCTGGGTGGTAGAACGGTCCCTGAGGATACTCAGGGAGAGTCTGACAAGGTGGCCATGAGAATCCGGCAAAGTGCGAGCAATCGAGGGCTGACAAAACGTGAGGCTGTTGTAAGTGTGCAGACTATCTTCAAAAAACAGTTCCAAGCTCTGCTATGACAAGGTGCTTGATGCTGGCTATCAGATTGTCAGTGGAGTCATTGAGTAAGCTGGCCGCCATTTGATCAATGACCTTATGAATAAAACATAGGCAAAGTGGAGTTTGCAAGTGGCACAGGCTGTGTTGAAGCTACGCTCACTGGATATTGGCAGGCGTATTGGGACTTCCATAAGGAATGCTCTTGCCTTCGTAATTATGGAGCACTAATGAATGTGGCATCGTAGCAATGGAACCACACCCAAAAGCTTTATTGATTTGTTCTACTGAACAGGCCACTTGGAACTTAGTTACCTCATCCCATGCATTGATATGGTACAGCCCTTTAACCTTATCCCCTTGATTAATAGCATCAATCCTGATGAAACCTAGCTGTCCATTAGGCTGTGGTTTACGGCGAGTTACGATGGCGCTTTTTACAGAACTAGTGACGTTGTTATGCTGCCGAACTGTTTGATATGTCTTTGACTGGCGTAAGTTGTAGAGATGTGAAACTGAGATGTTGGACAGTTGCTCATAACGACGATCTTCACGCTGGTAAGTCCGGTCGCAGATCCTATTTACCTCCTGTCTATTTAGCCAATTATGGAGCCGTTTTGTTTCAGCCAGCAGTCGAATATCCTCCTTGGTATATCGAGATTTAAATATATTGACAGTCCTCTGTTTACGCTTAAGCCTGACTTAGTCGAGGTACTAATTGATCAAGCTGGTAATCTTGGCTCTGGAATAGCATGAAGCAACGGTTAAATATTGCCTGATTATCCCATTCCAAGGCTTGCGCAGATTGCGGTATCGGAAATGTCTGATGGCGGTCTCAATCCATGGATAACACTCATCTTTTGACTTCCAGCTAGGCTAGATATTCGTAGTTGTTTGAAATAGTTCCCCAACCTGTTTGAGCGTTTTGATTAGCCGTGTGTTCATTATGATTTTCAACCAGTGATAATGTTCGAAAGATCAGAAATCACAGGCTCATTTCATGTTGGGAATTAGGCTTCCATTCAGGTTCATTTCATATTGAAAGAGACTATTTCTCAAAGGTAGCTAATGATAAGATGTAACTTCCAACCTATAGACGTTTTCCTCAGTTTAGCCTCTTAACTGAAGACCTTGTGGATGTTGATCCTATGGTTGTCACAGACAAAGATTGGCGTTGAATCAATGAATGATAGGCCAGGTGGTTGCCACATACACTGAGACTTTAGAGAAACCGTCAGTGGTAGCAAAGCCTGTTTCATGAGTTCTACAAAGCGATTGTAGGATACTAGGTTAGGGGAATAGTCTGATTTATGTTGTGTAATCAGTCGGTGGTAATAGTGCTTGACATTGCGAAAGGCACTCTGATGGGAATGGATGATGATGGTCATTATTTCACTGATCGATAGCCTAAATAGCACTGAGGTTTTTTGAAATGACAGATTAGTTGTCTATGCCATTGTGATTCAAATGTTATGGAGAAATCATCCACATCGCAGAATACACTTACAATAGACACGGGAGCCTACAGTTCGTTGTTTATGGTTTGGTATCCGCAAGATAGCTACGTGGCAGGGGATCACCTATCTTTCACCATAGAACTCACGTTTTCTTACTTTCCAAGAAATTATGCATTCTATGATTTTTGAAGGTTTCAGCCAATACAACCATATGGACAACTCTAGGAAAACGAGAATAACGGCCAACTTACACGGCGATAGGTGGCAGATTAAGCATAATTAACGTGAGTTCGGCGCTTTAATTTTAGCTACAACCATTTTAGTTCAAGGGCTTTAGGTATAGTGATGCTTTTTGAAAAGTGCCAAATGGCTCCTTCGTAGCCTCTGCCAGCCAATTAAAGTATTCAAATCACTCTTTTTTTGTAACATGAATATGTACAAAAAGGCTGAAGGCTATCTAGCGCAGGGGATTATCTCGTCGAACTCACGTTAATTATCTTGCGCTAACGTACACTATTCCCGCTGTAACCTTTGGTAAGTCAGGGATTTTAAACTTCCATGGGTTATAAAAAAGTCGAACATCATGTGGCTTTATTAAAAAATCTCTTTGGAGTCTTTTGATCACGCTGCTTTGTCAGCAGGAAATCGCCGGTTGCTCCCGTATGACTAACGATTGCCAGATACAGGTAAACCAACTTGCCAGCCACTTTGATATAAGTCTCGTCCATACACTAGGAACGGCCACTCACTGACGCAGTTTACGATGTACCGCTTCCAGTTGAGGAGCGTATCGTAGGATCCACCGATTGGTGTGGAGTGGTCAACGTTAACTCCAAGTTCTGCCAGAATTGCTTGCAGATTGCGATAACTGATGGCATAGGCAAGATACCAACGGACTGCTTGAAGAATGATATATTTGGGGAAATGACGTTTTTTCAAACTTAGCACCGGACTACACTGATGGGTTGGATAAGGGTGTGGTTCCCTCGCTACGACGCCACATTCATTAGTTCTCCATGATTACGAAGGTGAGAGCATTCCTTATGGAAGTTACAATACGCCTGCCAATCTTCACTGGAATCCAGCGTGCGTAGCTTCAACACAGTCTCTGCCCCTTGCACATTCCATTTTGCCCAAGTTAGATCCATACGGTTATTGATCAAATGGCGGCAAACTCCCTCAATGACTCCACTGACAATCGGATAGCCAGCATCCAGCGCCTTCTCATAGCAGAGCTAGGGGGGGGTGAAGATAGGTTGCATACTTATCAATGGCCTCACGTTTTGTCAGACCTATCTTGCTAGCACTTTGCCGTATTCCCCTTGCCACCTTTCAGACTTTCCCTGAGTATCTTCATGGACCGTTCTGCTACCTAGCTTCCAATATCCTCATCCCCTTGTCGTGTAAGCAGTGACAGGCTTTCCGCAGATATTCAAGTACACGGATAAAGTCTATGATGATTGTTGCCTTAACTGCCTTCTTTTTCATAATCACGGTGATCAGTATACGCTTATGCTGGTGCCTATCAATAATAATGACCCACTGACGTTTCTTATTCGGATCTAGCCTGAGTGCTTCCTTAAAAGCTTCTTTTATCAAGGCTTCAGCCTCTATTTCTACACTGGCCACACTACTTTCTTCCTAGCAGGAGGATATAATTTTACAACGTCATCGCTCTTCCGATCTATATTTATGACTGATGCTGTCGTTCGATGATTGAGTTTTACCGTATTAACGGTGGCTGCCTGTGCCATTTGTTTGCGATCTTTCCTTTCTCCCGGGCTAAGCTTGGTTTGCAGCTTCTGCTGACTCTTTTTCGCGTTCTTCCTAGTTGCTTACCTAACGATTCTTGGCGTATCACTAGGTCCTTACCGTCAAAACTGAGGATCTGCAGGTCTTCTGTTTGCTCAATCACAACCTTGCGCTATTCGTAAAAAACCTAAAAGTCTTGAGCCGTATCCGCTACCAGTTGTACAGCTGTTGTTTGCCAGCCAGCCATGGCAACTCTACGATGTCGTTTAATTTTTTTCCTCAGGGCATCATAGTACTTGTCATTATTGAGGTCTAACCGAGCATCCAGTGGAAACACGCTTGATTGTTTCTGCTGGCTGTAACTGCAACGCCTAACTACGACATAACCAAACAAATTGGTGAGTTGTCGGGAGGTGTTTTTTCCAAGGTGACTTGTCCGCTCACCGGCGCTACTGGTTACCGATGCTTGCTGCGGCTCAGCATTGGCCTGTTTATCCAGATACTTTGGGAGGAGAAGGTGCAACACTTCGTTGCCTTAAGCCCTGATATAGCTCTCTATGGTGCCATGCTCTTGTTAGTATAGTTGGTTCAAGGTGCTGAATGATAGCGTCTAAATGATCACTAGCTGGTAAGAAGAATGAATGATATATGGTATTGGCGTAGCATGCGTTCACAATAGATGGTGTTACGTGTTATTGGTTTGACGACGTTATATCACTGTAAAACCATCTCTTTTTCGCTACCTGATATATCGAAAATCATGATGTTTTAGCGGCTGCATTATCGTATCAAAAGAACCACACACAAAGACAAAGACAAAGACGATTCTCTCCAAATCAGAGGCAAAAGCCCTGTCAGAGCTACACCTCCAGATGGGTATTACTCTGTTTTCAGGGAATTAATGAGTTAACGATCAATAACCAAGAGAGACATTTGTTTGGCTTGAAGGAAAGGCAATGGACGATCATCCAAATTATAGGTGCTTTTTATGAGTCGGTATATCCCTGATAAGGGAGGTGAAAGGATAGTCTTATGATTCGAACAGGACAATATGACCTGATGGTGGTTGCCAATGTCTGGGGGTAGTTTTATTTGGAGATAGGTGTAACAGAACCTCCTGCGGTGTGCTACCGTTGTATAACTGTATCACACATCGTTTAGCTTTAACTGTTTTTTGGGTGGGTGGAGCGAGACGGCCTCTATCAGCCGAACCACGTCTGACCATTCCAAATGGTTATTGGTAAAAGGATTTCTACCATGTTCCAAGTAAGTCCTGCAGAGGGCATCGTAATCCACTTGGTGATTGCCCACCGCAACCATCTTTTGTGTTTTATCTCCACAGATGGGGCACTCGTCAATACGGTCTACCGTTCGTGACTTGAGCTGGTAAAATTTCGGAGTAGTTTGGTGGCGTTGATATTTTTGCCATGGTGCCCACTCTTCAAGATAGCTCTCAAGATTAGCATTAGAGCAGGATATCTCGATGTTGACGCAAGCTCTTGCAATGTCCTTCTCTTCAACATAAGCACACCTACGAAATATCATATTTTGCGTTGAGCCAGGAATGGTAAAGTGCTTGCTTAATTCAATCCGGAAAGCCAGATCAACCTCGACCTCATCTACCCAAGAGAGTGTTCGCATATGGACTCTGGCGATTTTTTTGATCTTATCCAGAATCATCATTTGCTGCCCCAACGCCCTTAATTCAGCGGGCTCATTATTTTCAACAGCCATAGTTTCCGCTGAGGTCAGCAATTGCATAGTTTCTAGATCATCAATGGTTATGATCACACGGTCATCACAGGAACTTATGGCCTCTTGTACGAGGTTCAAGGCAGAATCTCGAACTTGGTCATTCCCGGCGATTAACTCCATGACGCCAATAACCCGTTGCGCCAGTAAAGGCCTAGAAGTCTGATTCTTATAGTCTGCGGTTCCTGTCAATCGTCCCAAGAAAGCAATCAGGTCAACAGCCTGATCAGATCGGATGGCTAGTTTGGGTGTTTCAGCACGGGAAGAAGCCAAATCACGCCAGAAAGCAAAAGCCTGCTCAAAGTGTTCAAACTGCTGTTCTGGATGTCCTGTACTTCTGGAAAAGTAGAAACACATACCGGGCGCTTCAATAGTGCTTAGCCGGTCGATCAACGTATCTGACAGTCCCGTATTGTCCAAGTAGACATAGCGTATATTATTTAGTGCTGTGAATCCCATCGTTGTAATCCAGTTAGGCAGGGCCGTCAGGCCGGTGCAACCGTCAAGAGAAAGGTAGCCCCCCACGTAGATGTTATCTGGCATGGCCGTCAGGCCTGTACAATAGTCAAGAGACAGTTCGCCACCTACGTAGATGTTCTCTGGCAGGGTCGTCAGGCCGGTGCAACCGTCAAGAGAAAGGAAGCCATCCACGTGGAGGTTCTCTGGCAGGGCCGTCAGGCCGGTGCAACCATCAAGATAAAGGGAGTCCCTCAAGTAGAGGTTCCCGGGCATGGCCGTTAGGCCGGTGCAATCTTGAAGAGAAAGGTAGCCACCCACGTAGATGCTATCTGGCAGTGCCGTCAGGCCTGTACAACGTTTAAGAGAAAGGTCTCCCTCAACTGAGAGGTTCTCGGGCAGAGCCGTTAGGCCGGTGCAACCGTGAAGAGAAAGGGAGCCACCAACGCAGATGTTATCTGGCAGGGCCGTCAGGCCGGTGCAATTATCAAGAGAGAGGTAGCTACCAACGGAGAGGTTCTCTGGCAGGGCCGTCAGGCCGGTGCAATTATCAAGAGAGAGGTAGCTACCAACGGATAGGTTCTCGGGCAGGGCCGTCAGGCCGGTGCAATTATCAAGAGAGAGGTAGCTACCAACGGATAGGTTCTCGGGCAGGGCCGTCAGGCCGGTGCAATTATCAAGAGAGAGGCAGCTACCAACGTAGAGGTTCTCGGGCAGGGCAGTCAGGCCTGTGCAACCGTTAAGGATAAGGAAGCCCACCAAGGATAGGTTCTCTGGCATGGCCGTCAGGGCTGTGCAACCGTCAAGATTAAGGTCGCCATTGACCTTGTAATGAACGTCATTTGAAAATTCCCCACTACCAATCAGCTCCTTCAAATTGTGTCCGGAAATACATTCTTGCTGCATTACGGAACGAATCATTAATGGCTTTGCTTCCGACGAAGCTGTTTCAGAAGGTGGAATATATTGTGCTCCACCGTTGTTTACATGATCACCATTAAGATCTAATGTTATTAAATTAGACAATTGAGAATGAGTAGGAGGTATTATATTGTTGTTCATTGTTCCATTATCCACGAGCTGTTCTACTTTTTTACTGCTTTTCACCAATCCAAATGATATTTTTCTAGAACACCCTGCCAAACGGTAAAAGACGTTCAGGAAAACCATGATATAGCCCGTCTAGTACCAGATTAGTAGTCCGATCACGCCGGGTTGGTTACCGCAATATGACTGGCGCTAAGGGTAGCTTAATAAATTGATGCGCGCATAACCAATGACTCTGATGCGCGGGATGTAACTATCGGACAGGCAGTTGTAGCAATGATTATTAATAGCCTTGGTTTTACCAGTCAAACGGTGCATATGTTTCTAGGATTTTTCGAAAACAAGCTTGTTGGTAGGATTTCTTGGGGTCGTCCATTTACCTTAAAAAGCCTGAACGCATTGAAGCGCTGCTGATGGCAATGACATTCTGTCTGATGGTCTATGCTGCTTGACAGTACAGAATAAGACATAAGCTGAAAAGACAAAGTGTGTAGCTCTTTTGATACGACAATGCGGCCGCTAAAACATCATGGCTTTCGATATATTCGGGCTTTCGATATATTCGGTAACGAAAAAGAGGAGGTTTTATGGTGGTATAACGTCGTCAAACCAAGAACTACGTAACACCGTTTCTTGTGAACGCATCATGCGCCAATACCAACGATTATTCATTCTTATCACCAGTTTGTGAGCATTTGGACGTTATCATTATGCACCTTGAATCCACTCTGCAACAAGAGCATGGTGCCATAGAGGGCTATATCCAGACTGAAGGCAACGAAGTGTTGCACCTTCTTCTCCAAGGGCATTTGGATAAGCAGGGCAATGATGAGTCGCAGTAATCGTAGGTATTTGGTAGCTACGGCGAGCAGAGAAATCACGGCAGGGGAAATACCTCCCGATAACTGATCAGCTTGTTTTGTGCTGTCGTAGTCAGGCTTCACAGTTACAGCCAGCGAAAGCAATCAAGTGTGTTTTCGCTGGATGCTAAGTTAAACATCAATTGGTGCGGTTCTTTTGATACGACAATGCAGCCGCTAAAACATCATGGTTTTCGATATATCCGGTAATGACAAAGAGACGGGTTTATGGTAGCACGCCGCTGGAAACCCTATAATCCCATAACACCGTCTCTTGTGAACGCATCCTGCTCCAATACTATTGATTATTCAATATCCTCTCCAGCTTCGTGATTATTTGGCCGCTATCATTCAGCACCTTGAATTCACTCTCCAACAAAAGCATGGCACCATAGTGAGCAGAGCTATATTCTGACTGAAGCCAACGAAGTGTTGCGCCTTTTCATCCAATGGTATTTGGATAAGTAGGCCAATGATGAGCCGCAGCAATCGTCGGTAACGGGCAGCGACGGTGAGCAGAGAAATCACGTCAGAAAAAATACCTCCCGATAACTGACCAGCTTGTTTGGTTCTGTCGTAGCCAAGAGTTGCAGTTACAGCCAGCGGAAGCAATCCCGCGTGTTTCCGCTGGATACTAAGTTAAATTCCAATACCAACAGGTACTCTGATGGCATGAGGTAAAAAATTGTCAGCGATGTGATGGATTGCTCTTATGATCAAACAATTAAAAGACATTGTGAGAGTTGCTCAAGTTGGTTGGAAAACGATAGGCTATGCAACTGGTGCGGATAAGGGTCAAGACTTTGAGGCTTTTTACGAACAGCGAAAGGTTGTGATGGAGCAGACATAAGACCTGTAGATCCTCAGTTTTGACGGTAAGGGCTTGGTGATGCGCCCGTAAGGGTTTAGGGAAGCAACCAAGAAGAACGCGCAACAGAGTCAGCAGAAGCTGTAAACCAAGCTCAGTCTGGGGGAGAGTAAAGTTTGCAAACGTAATGGCACAGATAGTCCCAGTTTATACGGCAAAACCTCATCTTCGAATGGAAGAATCAGTCATGAATATGGATCAAAATAGCTACAACGTTGTTAAATTCCGTCCTCTAGGCATGAATAAGAGAGTGTGGCCAGTGTAGTAAAGAGAGGCGTAAGCTGTGATAGAAGAAGCTTTTGAGGACGAGCTCAGATTAGATCAGGAGTATAAACGGCAGTTGGTCATTGTTATTGGTGGCACCATCGTCAGCGGAAACTGATTACTGTGATTATGACAAAGAGGGGAGTTAAGGTAACTATCATCATTGACTTTATACATGTACTTGGATATCTGTGGAAAGCCGGTTACTGCTTACACGACAAGGAGGGATGAGGCTATTGAAAGCTGGGTGGCAGAACGGTCCCTGAAGATACTCAGGGGAGAGTCTGATAAGGTGTCCATGGGAATCCGGTAAAGGGCGAGCAAGAGAGGTCTGACAACACTGGAGGGCATTTATAAGTGTGCAGACTGTCTTCAAAAAAACTGGCCCAGTCTTTGCTATGACAAGGCGCTGGCTGCTGGCTATCCGATTGCTAGTGGAGTCATTGAGTGAGCTTGCCACCATTTGGTCAATGACCATATGGATCTAACCGAGGCAAAGTGGAGTTTGCAAGGGGCAGAGTTTGTGTTGAAGCTACGCCCACTGGATTCAAGTGGAGATTGGCAGGCGTACTGAAACTGCCATAAGGAATGCTCTCGCCTTTGGAATCATAGACAACGAATTAATGTGGCGTCGTAGCAAGGTAACCACGGCCAACCTCAATATTGACAAGTACTCTGATGGCATGTTGGGAACAATTGTCAGTGATGTGATGGATCGCTCTTATGATCGAACGATTAAACGACATTGTGAGAGTTGCCACGGTATGGTTGGAAAACGACAGCTATACAATTGGTACCGGATACGGCTCAAGACTTTGAGGCTTATTACGAACAGCTCAAGGTTTGGATTGAGCAAACAGAATACCTTCAGATTCTCTGTTGTTACGGTAATGGCTTGGTGATGCGCCCATAATGGGTTACGGAAGCAACCCGGAAGCATGCGCAAAAGAGTCAGCAGGAGCTGCAAACTAGGCTCAGTCCGAGAGAGAAGAAAGATCGCAAACGAGTGCCACAGGTAGTCACCGTTTATACGATAAAACCAAATGCTCAAACGGCAGAATCGGTCATAGATATGGATCGGAAGAGCGACAACGTTGTTAACTTCCGTCCTCCAGCTAGGAATAAGAGAGAGTGGGCCAGTGTATAAAGATGGCGTAAGCCGTGATAGAAGAAGCTTTCTGGGAAGCGCTCAGGCTAGATCCAGAGTAGAAACGGCGGTTGGTCATGGTTATTGAGGGGCACCATCATAAGCGGAAACTGATTACAGGGATTATGAAAAATAAGGGAGTTAAGGCAATCATCATAATGGATTTTATCCATGACTTGAATATCTGTGGAAAGCTGTCACTGCTTACACGACAATAGTTATGAGGTTATTTAAAGCTGGGTGGCAGAACGGTTCCTGAAGATACTCAGTGGAGAGTCTTACAAGGTGGTTAGGTGAATCTGGAAAGTGCTAGCAAGCGCGGTCTGACAAAACTGGAGGCCATTGATAAGTGGGCAGACTATCTTCAAAAAAAACGTCCAAAGCTCTGCTATGACAAGGCGCTGTACGCTGGCTATCCGATTGCCAGTTAAGTCATTGAGGGAGCTTGCCGGCATTTGATCAATGACCGTATGGATATAACCTAGGCAAAGTGGAGTCTGCAATGGGTAGATGCTGTGCTGAAACTACGCTCACTGGATTCAAGTGGAAATTGGTAGGCGTATTGGAACTTTCATAAGGAATGCTCTCGTCTGCGTAATCATGGAGAACTAATGAATGTGGCGTCGTAGCAAGGGAACCACACTCAAAGACAAAGCCTATTCTTTTCAAATCAGGCGAAAAAGCCCTGCCAGAATCACACCGGCAGATGGGTATTATCATGTTTTCAGGGAATTAATTGGTTAACGATTAATAATCAAGAGCGATATGTGGTTGGCTGTAAGGAAAGACAATGGATGATCATCCAAATTCCAAGTGTTTTTTACGAGTCGGTATATTTCTGACTGGGGAGGTGAAAGACAGTTTTGTTAATAAACCCACTGCTTAAAATGTGGTGCCGACCACGGTCACTATCGATAAAAGCGGTGCCAATACCGCCGCCCTAAATTCACTGAATAGTGAACTGAAAGGAGCCGGACAGCCCGAGGAGGAGGTTCGCAGAATAACCTTGTTGAGCAGGATTACCGAGGGATAGAGCGTATAACTGGACCTATGTTGGGTTTTAAACTCTTCAAAACAGCGGAATCCACCCTTGCTGGAATTGAGCTTTATTACATGATTAGGAAAGGACAATATGACCAGATGGTGGCTGCTGATGTCTTGGAGTACTTTTACTAGCTGGCGTGGTGGTTTTATCTGGAGATAGGCTTCCTGCGCCTTCTGGAAATAGATGCACCAAGTCCACCTGCGGTGTTCTACCATCACATCACCGAGTACCACTCATCGTTTAGCTTTAACTATTTGCTGGGTTGTGGTGCGAAATGTACACTATCAGCCGAGCCACGGTTGACCATTCCAAAGGGTTATTGGTAAACGGATTTTTACCATTTTCTAGGTAAGTCCTGCGGAGGGCATCGTAAACCCCCTGTTGATTGCTTACCGCAACCATATTTTGTGTTTTATCTCCACAGATGGGGCTTTCGTCAATACGGTCTACCGTTTGTGGTTTAAGCTGGTCAAATTCCTGAGTGGTTTGGTGGCGTTGATATTTTTGCCAAGGTGTCCACTCTTCAAGATAGTTCTCCAGTTTAGCCTCAGAGCAGGATATCTCAATGTTGACGCAAGCTCTTGCAATGTCCTTATCTTCAACATAAGCACACCCACGAAATATCATATTTTGCGTTGAGCCAGGAATGGTAAAGTGCTTGCTTAATTCAATCCGGAAAGCCAGCTCAACCTCGATCGCATCTACCCGAGAGAGTGTTCGCATATGGGCTCTGGCGATTGTTTTGACCTTATCCAGAATCATCATTTGCCGCCCCAACGCCATTATTCAGTGGGGTTATTATTTTTAACAGCCATAGTTTCCGCTGAGGTAAGCAATTGCATAGTTTCCAGATCATCAATGGCCAAGATCACACGGTTATCACAGGAACTGATGGCATTGTGTACGATGGTCGTGGCATCATCCAGAACCGAGTCATCAAAGTGATTAACTCTATGACGCCAATAACCAGTTTAGCCAGTAAAGGCCTAGAATGCTGATTCTGATAGCCTGCGGTTCCTGTCAATCGTCACAAGAAAGCAATCAGGTCATCAACTTGGCCAGATCGGAGGACCAGTTCCGGTGTTTCAGTACGGACAGAAGCTAAATCCAGCCAGACGGTAAAAGCCTGCTCAAAGCTTTCAAACCGCTGTTCTAGATGCCTTGCTCTGCTGGAAAAGTGTAACTGCATGCCGGGCGTATCAACAGTGCGGAGACGGTCAATCAACGTCTTGGACAGTTCCGTATTTTCCAAGTAGACTCGTTGTATATCACTTGATGATGTGTGTCCCAACGTTGTAATCCAGTTAGGCAGGGTCGTCAGGCCGGTGCAACCGACAAGACCAAGGTTGCCACCGACCTTGTAATGAACGTCCTTTGAAAATTTCTCACTAACAATCAGCTCCTTCAAATTGTTTGCGTAAATATCTTCTTGCTGCATTACAGAACGAACCATTAATGGTTTTGCTTCTGACGAAGCTGTCCAGAAGGCGTAATATATTTTGCTCCACCTTCATCTACACGATCACCATTCAGATCTGATGTTATCAAATTAAATGATCCAGACTGAGCCGTAAGTCTTACATTGTTATTAATTATTTGCGAGGTATTCTATTTTTTTACTGTTTGCACCAGCCGAATTGATATTTCCCTTAATCACACTGTTCTAAGCGGTAAAAGCATTCAGGAAAATCATGATACAGCTCCTCAAGTATCAGGTTAAGAGTCTTGATCACCGTGGTTCGGTTGCACAACACACCTAGAGACGAATATAGCTACATAAGGTTAGTTCTACAAGATAATCCATGCGCTACGTAGGCTTCAGCCTTTTTGTACATATTTATGCTACAGGGAAATAGTGATTTGAGTACTTTATTGACTGGCAAAGGCTCAGGAGAAGCCATTTTGCACTTTTCAAAAAAAACATTCATATACATCAAGCCCTTAAAATCCAAGAGTTGTAGCTATAATTGAAGTTTTGAACTCATGTTCAAGATATTGATGCACGCATAACCAATGACTCTGATGCCGGTAATGTTGCTATCGGATAGGAAGTTGTAGCAATTATTATTAATGGCCTTGGTTTTACCAGTCACACGTTGCATATGTTTCCAGAATTTTTCTAAAACAAGCCTGTTGATCGGCTGGTTGGAGAAGGCATTCAGGCAGAACATTTAAACGATAAGATTCTTGAATGAGCTCTTGATGACTTGTATTACGATTACGCTGGCGTCAGATAGTTGTCCTGAACCTTGCCATCAAGGTCGTCAATCATCTGAAACTGCCTTGCATGGCATTGAATCTGGACGGTACCAGCCTGTATGTTGATGGTGATTACAACAGCGATGAAAAACCCAGATGATTTGGCCTGCATCCATATCTGCTAGGGATATAGCCGTGACCGCGTCCTGACTTGAATCAGGAGGTCTTGGAGTTAATGACAGAGAATCAGGCTGGTATTCCTCTCTTCATGGTTCCTTGCCGCAGCAATATAAACGATAACACCTGCTTTAATGAGATCATCAAAAAACACTTGGCCTGCTTCAAAGAGGTCTTGAATGATCGCTATCTGGTAGATGATGTGACACTGTATGTTGACAAAACCCTTCTGGTGCGGCCACGTTGCTACAACGCCACATTCATTAGTTATCCCTGATTACGAAGGTGAGAGCATTACTTATGGAAGTTGCAATACGCCTGCCAATCTCCACTTGAATCCAGTGAGCGTAGCTTAAACACAGCGTCTGCCCATTGTAAACTACACTTTGTCGAGGTTAGATACATACGTTTATTGATCAAATGGCGAAAGCTACATTAATGACTCCACTGGCAATCTGATAGCCAGCGTACAGCTCCTTGTCGTAGCAGAGTCTGGGACAGTTTTTTTGAAGGTAGTATGCACACTTATCAATGGCCTCCAGTTTTGGCAAACCGCTCTATCTCTCACTTTTCCGGATTCTCTTGGCCCCATGGTCAGACTCTCCAATGAGTATCTTCATGTACCGTTCTGCCTCCCAGCTTGCATATCCTTATACCCATTGTCGTGTAAGCAGCGAGCTGCTTTCCACAGATATTCTAGTACATGGATAAAGTCCATAATGATGGTTGCTTGAACTACCTCATTTTTCATAATCACGGTAATCAGTTTCCGCTGATGATGGTGCCCATAAATAACAATGGGTGTGGTTCCCTTGCTACGCCGCTACATTCATTAGTTCTTCATTATTACGAAGGCGAGAGCATTCCTTATGGAAGTTCCAATGCGCCTGCCAATCTCCACTTGAATTCAGTGATCGTAGCTTCAACACAGCCTCTGCATCTTGCAAACTCCACTTTGCCCAAGTTAGATCCATACGGTAATTGATCAAATAGCAACAAGCTCACTCAATGACTTCACGGGCAATCGTATAGCCAGCATTAAGTGCTTTCTTATAGCAGAGCCTAGAACGTTGTTTTTAAAAATAGTCTGTACACTTATCAATGGTTTCTAGTTTTGTCATACCCATATTGCTCGCACTTTGCCTGATTCCCCGGTCACCTTATCATACTCTCCCATGAATATCTTAATGGACCGTTCTGCCACCCAGCTTTCAATAGCCTAATCCACCATGCCGTGTAAGCGGTGACCGTATTTTCACAGAGATTCAAGTGCATGGATAAAGTCCATGATATGGTTGCCTTAACTCCCTTCTTTTTCATAATCACGGTAATCAGTTTCCGCTGATGGATGATGGTGCCCATCAATAACAATTACCAACTGCCTTTTCTGCTCCGGATTTAGCCTGAGCGCTTCTTTAAAAGCTTCTTCTATCACGGCTTCCACCTCTCTTTCTACACTAGCTAACACATCTTATTCCTAGCTGGAAGACGTAATTTAACAATGTTGTCGCTCTTCCGATCCATACCCATGACCGATTCTACCGTTCTAGGATGTGGTTTTACCGTATAAACGGTGGCTACCTGTTCCATACGTTTGAGATCTTTCTTTTCTTACGGACTGAGCTTGGTTTGCAGCTTCTGCTGACTTTTTGGTGCGTTCTTCCTAGTTGCTTATCTCAACCATTCCTAGCGTATCACAAGGCCATTACCGTGAAAACTGATGATCTGCAGGCCTTCTATTTGCTTAATTCTAACCTTGAGCTGTTCGTAAAAAGCCCAAAAGTTTTGAGCCGTATTGCTACCAGTTGCATAGCCTGTAGTTTTCCAACCGTACCTTGGCAACTCTCATGATGTCGTTTAATCGTTCGATAATAAGAGCGATCCATCACATCGCTGACAATTTTTTCCCTCATTCCATCAGAGTACTTGTCAGTACTGAGGTTTAACTTAGCATCAAGTGGAAACATGCTTGATTGCTTCCGCTGGCTGTAACTGTGACGTCTAACTACGACAGAACCAAACAAACTGGTAGTTAAACTGGTCAGTTGTTGGGAGGTATTTTTTCTAACGTGATTTCTCTGCTCCCAGTCGCTACTCGTTACCAACGATTGCTGCGGCTAATCATTGCCTGTTGATCCATATCCCCTTGGAGTAGAAGGGCAACACTTCGTTGCCTTCAGTCCTGATATAGCTCTCTATGGTGCCATCCTCTTGTTGGATAGTGGATTCAAGGTACTGAATGATCGCGAGCTGGTGAGAAGAATTAATAATCGAGGGTATTGGCGCAAGATGTGTTCACAATAGGAAGTGTTATGTAGTTATTTGTTTGACGACGTTATATCATTACCTTATTGCCATCTGACCTAAGCCTCCTTCTCGTCTAGACCTACGACACTGTTTTTCCTCTAAGTAGAAGGTGTATCATGGCCAAGAACAAAATTCAGTTTCAGAAAGGCATGAGCCTTGTGGAGTTCTTTCAGCAATATGACTAGGAACAACAATGCCGTGACCAGTTTTTCAAATGGCGGTGGCCGAATTGGGTTGAATGTCCTCTGTGTTATTGTCGGGAGAATTGCATCCTAAAAACCTGTGAGCTATACCAGTGCAGTCGCTGCTGTTACAAGACATCATTGACCATCGGCACCATTTAGAAAGCTAGCAAACTGGCCTTTACCACTTGGTTTCTAGGCATGGTTTTCATGACTAGACCAAGAATGGCATATTGGCCATAGAGCTCTAGAGACAGCTGGTAATATCTTATAACGTCGTTTGTCGTTTGTCGTTTGTCGTTTGTTGTTTGTTGTTTGGAGCACAAGCATATGCAGGTCATGGAAGAACGTGATGCCAGACGTCCTCTGCAGGGACATGTTCAGATGGATGATTCCTACTGTGGTGATGCAAAATATGGAGGCAAACGTGGAAGAGGTTCTGAAAACAAACACCCATGTGTTGCTACCGGTGCAAACCAACGAGGAAAACTTCCAGCTGTACATCCGTTTAAGTATAGGCGCCAGTTTCCGGGAAAAGGAGCTGGAACTCTGGGCGGAAAAGCATATCATGATTATACCTGCTGTGTTGTCAGTGATGGCCTTGGTGCATTCACAGTAATAGCCGACGCCGGACACCAACATACAGCAGTGGTGACAGGTGGTGGTCTAGAATAGATGGCTAATGAGTTTTTTACGTGGGTCAATACAATGATAGGGAACGTCAAAATTCTCTGAAAGGCAGTTACCACAATATTAACCAGAAGCATCTGCCAAGATAGCTTGCTGAATATTGCTATTGATTCAACCGGCGCTTTGATTTGAAAGCAATGGTATCAAGGATTGGTTACATGGCTGAGCGAACTTGCCCCATGCTAGCAAGGCTCCTTAAGATGGCTGATGAACAGTGATAATCAGGGAGCACTATAAAACCGTCTCTTTTTCGTTACCGGATATATCGAAAACCATGATGTTTTAGCGGCTGCATTGGCGCATCATAAGAACCGCATCCAGCCAATGGCCACCGGCATTTGAAAAACTGGTCACGGTATTGTTGTTCCTAGTCATATTGCTGAAAGCAACTCTACAAGGCTCATGCTTTTCTGAAACTGAATTTTGTTCTTGGCCATGATGCACCTCCTACTTCGAGGAAATTCTGTGTCGTAAGTTTAGGCAAGAAGGATGTTTAGGTCAGATGGTAATAAGGAACACACTTGCTTATCTGAAATCTTAGGTCCAAGAAGCCGTATTTCTATTTGGATAGGATCTTCAATTGTCTGATATTGCCAAGGCGAGCCATTTTATTAATCTTCGTAATGGTGGAGAAACGGTCGCTTCATCTAAATATCCAAAGTTGGCGTATTATGTTGGGCTATTATTCCAGCATTATGCTGTGGCGCATAGGATTGCTGAGAATAAAAAAGTATTTGGTGGAAAGTATAGTTTGGAAAACAGGGGTATACATTGTGATGCCCAATTCATCGCCATTACCTCTGAAATGGATAAACAGAACCCAAGTTAAGAATACCTGTCAGCTCATCCAAAGCAGTACGAGACTCAGTTAGTAAAAGTGGGTCAGCCAGATCTTTGTCGGACAGCTGATCGCGATAGTGTTGATTTATCCATACGCTGATGATTGAAAATAGTTTGTCGTTTATCAAGCAGCTCTGATTGGTTGCGGCAAGTTCCTGTTTATTCAGTACCACTCTTAATCTAAGACAGGCTGGGCCGCCACCATTGTTCATGCTCTGTCTGAGATCAAAGACCTTGAGGTTCGTGATTGGGCTATCGGAATAATTGACTAAGCTTTGCAGGTAATTCCAGACCGTAGGCTCATTTCCACACTCTGAAGGTACAATGATCATTGTCTTCTCTTTACCGAGAGAGAGTAGCTGACTATTAAACAGATAGGTTCCTACAGCCTGTGCGACCGATACTTGATTGGTTGCCACTTCAACAATGTAGAAACTATGCTTTCCATAAGCCTTTCTCAATGATTCATATACGGATGTCTGGTTCAGAAATGCCTGTTCATGGCAGAACAGCAGGTTGCGGTTACCAACAGCTATAACATCATTGTGAAAAACACCTTGGTCAATTACCGCAGGGTTTTGTTGTGCATAGACAACTTTATTTGGATTTAGCAGATGTAAGCGGGCGATAGCCTGGCTGGCTTCAAGGCTTTGACGAGCCGGGTATTTTTTCGGCGAAGTACTCTGCGGATTAAATGCTTCTTTACCGTAGACAAAAAACTCTACTCCCTGCTCACCATACTCTTGACAGAAACGGGTGTGATTTGCGGCGCCTTCGTCTCCGAAGTGCTCGGCGGATGGCAAAGCCTGATGGTGAACAAAGTGGTCATGGTTATTAAACGTTGCTTGAAGTATTTTCCACGTCACCTCATGTTCAATATAGCGGTGAAATTTGTTGATTAAATTAGCAGGAGTGAAGTGAACTTTACCATCAGCACAGTCTGCACTGGGAGAGACGGTCGCTGCATTGGCAGTCCACATACTGGAGGCTGAGCAGCAGGCAGCCAACACTGCAGGCATATTCTTGGCTGCGTCCGAAAGGATACGTGAGTCGGAGCCGGTGAAGCCTAATCTTTTCAGTGTGGCGATGTCCGGTCGTTCCTGGGGGGCTAAAACACCTTGAATAAAACCCATTACACTAAGGGCTTTCATTTTCTCTAGCCCTTGCAGTGCAGCCTGTCTGGGGTTGGCGACATTCCCCGCATGGTTTATTGAGGCTTTATTACCATGGGATAGCCCAGCATAGTTGTGCGTAGGTCCGACCAGCCCATCAAAGTTTGCTTCTATTGTTATCATTATTGATATCTTCATAATCGGTTTATGGTGTGGCTCTTTTGATAGATGACGTTTCTCCTCCCACCACGGCAAAAGGTTAAAGCTAAACGATGCGTGATACAGTAATGCGATGGCAGAACACCACAGGTGGTTCTGTTGCATCTATTTCCAGAAGGCTAAGTAAGCCTATCTCTAGTTAAAACTACCACGCTAAAGAGTAAAAGTACTCCCAGACATCAGTAGCCACCATTGGTCATATTGTCCTTTCGAATAATGTGACAAAGCTTAATTTCAGCAAGGGTGGCTTTTGCTGATTTTAAGAGTCTAAAACCCAACATTGTCCCGTTATTCGCTTTATCACTTTATATCCTATTCAACAAAGTTGTTAAGATAATTATTTTGGCGAACCTTCACCTCTGGCTGTTTGGCTCCTCTCAATTCACTATTCAGTGAATGCAGGACGGTGGTATTGGCACCGCTATTCATCAATAGTGACCGTGGTCGTAACACAATTTTGAGCAATGGCTTTCTTAAAACTATCTTTCACCACCTAAGTCAGGAATATACCTACTCGTAATGAACACCTTAAATTTTGATGATTGTACATTGTCTTTCCTTCAAGCCAACCACACGTTACTCTTGATTATTGATCGTTAACTCATTAATGTCCTGCAAACAGACTAATACCCATCTGCCGGTGTGGTTTTGGCATGGTTTTTTCTGCTGATTCGAAAAGAATCGGCTTTGTCTTTTCAGTTCATGTCTTATTCTGTACGGTAAAGCAGAATAGGCCACCAGACAGAGTGTCATTACCATCAGTCGTGCTGCAATGCGTTCAGGCTTTTTAAGGTACAGGGACTACACTAGGAAATCTTGGCTTCTCAGAAATCGCAATCCTCTTTCAACATGTTGCTGCGACTTCTTATAGGTAGACAACAATTCGTCTACATTCAGATCGTCCTGATTCAGGCCATTCGTGCCCAGAGTAAAGCACCCCGGTAAAGCCTGTGCATTCTCGTACTTCTCGCATGCTACAAAGCAGGTTGCTTGTACATAGTGTTCCATACGGCCAAACTCACTATCCGCCTACGGACGGCCTTTTTTTCCCATAGCATGGCTTGCTGATAACCTCTGGCTCTGAGCTTTGACGGTATTCACATTGCTTTTGCCAGATGGGAAATGCCTTCAAAGCATTATCCCTGCAGCGAAATGCCTTTGTGCCCTGTTTTCTCAGATTACCGCCTCATTCAGTGACTTTTTCTGTACCATTTTGGTCAGCGCTTTCTAGTCACTTAGCCTGCGATTATTGTTCCGGGACAGAACCAAACGTTGCTCAACCTCTCCATAACAGGAAGATACTTCAGCAGAGTAATAATCATTATGGCCTTTAACCGGTTGCAATGACATCGAAGGCGCTTTTTTAACTAACTCTTTTGCCTGCTTGATATTCATGGGAACCAGCGAGATATACAGCTGTTTTTGCTGATTGAGAGACTGAATGGTTTCGGCAACATACAGTGTCACATCAGCTACCAGATAGCGATTATTCAAGGCTCTTTGAAGTAGACCAAGTGTTCCTTGATGATCTCATTAAAGCAGATTTTGTCGTTTATATTACCGCTGCATGGAGACATGAATAGAGGAATGCCAGCCTGATGTTCTGTCATTAACTGCAAGACCACCTGCTTCAAGTCAGAACGGTGATCACGGTTATAGCTATGGCAGATATGGATGCAGGTAAAGTCATCAGGGTTTTCATTGCTGTTGTGATCACCAGCTATATGCAGGCTGTGGTATCATCTGAAACTGCCTAGCAGAGCAGTGTCAGATGATTGACGACCTTGATGACAAGGTTCAGGTACAACTTAGTAGCTGACGCCAGTGTCATACAAGTCATTAAGAGCCAGCACAAGAATCTTATCGTTTAAATGTTCTAGCTGAATGCCTTCTCCAACCAGACGATCAACAGGTTTGTTTTCGAACAATTCTTACACCATATGCAACGGTTAACCGGTAAAATCAAGGCCATTAATAATCATTTGGGAGAGGTTCTTTTGATACGACAATGCAGCCGCTAAAACATCATGGTTTTTGACATATCCGGTAACGAAAAAGAGATGATTTTATGGTGATACGACGCGTCAAACTAATAATTCTATAACCATGTTTATTGTGAACGCATCCTGCACCAATACCATTGATTATTAATTCTTCTCACCAGCTCGTGATAATTTGGACGCTATCATTAAGCCCCTTGAATCTACTCTCCAACAAGAGCATGCCTTCATAGAGAGCTATATTTGGACTGAAAGTAATGAAGTGTTGTGCCTTTTCCTCCAAGGGTATCTGGATAAGCACTCCAATGATGAGCCGCAGCAATCGTCGGTAACTGGCAGTAACGGTGAGCAGAGAAATAACGGTAGGAAAAATACCTCCCGACAACTGACCAGCTTGTTTGGTTCTGTGGTAGTCAGGCGTCGCAGTTACAGGCAGCGGAAGCAATCCAGCGCATTTCCGCTGGATGCCTAGTTAAATCTCAATATTGACAAGTCCTCTGCTGGCATGAGGAAAAACATTGTCAGTGATGTGATGGACCGCTCTTATGATCGAACGATTAAACGACATCGTGAGAGTTGTCACAGCATGTTTGGAACACGACAGACTATGCAACTGGTAGCGGATATGGCTCAATACTTTGAGGTTTTTTACGAACAGCGCAAGGTTATGATTGAGCAAATATAATACCTACATATCCTCAATTGTGACGGTAAGGCTTGGCGATGCGCCTGTAATGGTTTAGGGAAGCAACCTAGAAGAACGTGCAAAAGAGTCAGCAGAAGCTGAAACCAAGCTCAGTCCCGGAGAGAAGAAAGATCGCAAACGAATGGCACCGGTAGCCATCGTTTATACGGTAAAACCCAATTCTCGAACGGCAGAATTGCTTATGGATGTGAATCTGAAAAGCTACAACGTTGTTAAATTCCGTCATTCAGCTCGGAATAAAAGAGTGTGGGCCAGTGGATAAAGAGAGACGGAAGCCGTGATAGAAGAAGCTTTCGAAGAAGCTCTCAGGCTAGATCCAGAGCAGAAACGCCAGTGGGTCATTGTTATTGATGGGCACCTCATCAGCGGAAACTGATTACCGTGATTATGAAAAAGAAGGAAGTTAAGGTAACCATCGTCATGGACTGTATTCATGTACTTGAACATCTGTGTAAAACAGGTCACTGCCTACACGACAAAGGGTATGAGGCTATTGAAAGCTGGGTGGCAGAACGGTCCATGAAGATACTCAGGGGAGAGTCTGACAAGGTTGTCATAGGAATCTGGCAAAGTGCGAGCAAGATAGGCCTGACAAAACAGTAGGCCATTGATAAGTGTGCAGACTACCTTCCAAAAAACCGTCCTAGGCTCTGCTATGACAAGGCACTGGATGCTGGCTATCCGATTGCCAGTGGAGCCATCGAGGGAGTTGGCCGCTATTTGATCAATGACCGTATGGATCTAACAGGGGCAAAGAGAAGTTTGCAAGGGTCATAGGCTGTGTTGAAGCTACGCTCACTGGATTCAAGTGGAGATTTGCAGGCGTATTGGAACTTCCATATAAGGAATGCTCTCGCCTTCGTAATCATGGAGAACTAATGTAATGTGGTGTCGTAGCAAGGGAACCACACCATAATCATTTCTACAACTGCCTAGCCGATAGTGACATTACGTGCATCATAGCCATTGGTCATGCGTCATTAATATATTCAGCTATCTTTAGCTCTTGGCATGTTGCTGAAACCAACCCAAGGTGATCAAGCCTCTTAATTAGTACTGGAATGGTTACATCATGATTTCCCTGAATGTCTTTTACCATTTGGACAGCGTATGCAGGCACATATCTAGTGGTTGGCGAAAAGCAATAAAAAAGTAGAACGTTGCGTTAGTAATGGCATAATGGATAACAATATAAGACCTCCTGCTAATTGTGGATCATCTAATGGAATAACATCAAATCTGAATGGTGATCATGTAGATGAAGGTGGAGCAAAATATATTCCGCCTTCTGAAACGGCTTCGTCGGAAGCAAAGCCATTAATGATTCGTTCTGTAATGCTGCAAGAAGATATTTCCGCGCGCAATTTGAATGAGCTGATTGTTAGTGAGAAATTTTCAAATGGCGTTCATTACACGGTTGAGGATGACCTTCTTCTTGCCGGTTGCACAGGCCTGACAACCATGCCAGAGAACATCTCAGTGGGTGGCTCCCTGTGTCTTGGCGGTTGCACCGGGCTGACGTGCCTGCCCACTAACCTCTCCGTGGGGGACTCCCTTTACCTTGACGGTTGCACCGGTCTGACGGGCCTGCCAACTAACCTCTCCGTGGGGAAGTCCCTTTACCTTGACGGTTGCACCGGTCTGACGGGCCTGCCAACTAACCTCTCCGTGGGGAAGTCCCTTTCCCTTGACGGTTGCACCGGCCTGACGGGCCTGCCCACTAACCTATCCGTGGGGAAGTCCCTTTCCCTTAACGGTTGCACCGGCCTGACGGGCTTGCCCACTAACCTATCCGTGGGTGGCTCCATTTCCCTTGACGGTTGCACTGGCCTAGCGGGCCTGCCCGATAACCTCTCCGTGGGTGGCTTCCTTTCTCTTCGTGGTTGCACCGGCCTGACGGCCATGCCCGAGAACCTCTCTACTGAGAGTTACCTTTCTTTTTACGGTTGCACTGGCCTGACGGTCCTGCCCGAGAACATCTCCGTGAGGGGCGACCTTTCTCTTGACAGTTGCACCGGCCTGACGGTCATGTCCGAGAACATCTTTGTAGGTGGCTCCCTTTCTCTTGACGGTTGCACCGGCCTGACGGCCCTGTCCAAGAACATCTCCGTGGGTGGCTACTTTTCTCTTTTAAATTGCACTAGCCTGACGGTCCTGCCAGATAACCTCTCCGTGGGTGGCTACCTTTCTCTTCGTGGTTGCACCGGCCTGACGGTCCTGCCCGAGAACATCTCCGCGAGTAGTGACATTTTTCTTGACTATTGCACTGGCCTGACGGCTCTGCCAGAGAACCTCTCCGTGGGGGGTGGTCTTTCTCTCATTGGTTGCACCGGCCTGACGGCCATGCCAGAAAACCTCTCCGTTGGTGGCTACCTTTCTCTTGACGGTTGCACCGGTCTGACGGCCCTGCCTGAGAGCCTCTCCGTGGCTGGCTACTTCTCTCTTTACCGTTGCACCGGCCTGACGGCCCTGCCAGATAACCTCTCCGCGGGTGGTTCCATTTATCTTGCCAGTTGCACCGGCCTAACGGCCCTGCCCGAGCACCTCTCCGCGGGTGGCTACCTTTCTCTTGACGGTTGCACCGGCCTGACGGCCTTGACCGAGAACATCTCTGTGGGTGGATCCCTTTATCTCAGAGGTTGCGCCGGCCTGACGGTCCTGCCCGAGCACCTCTTCGTGGGTGAGTCATTTTATTTTGACGGTTGCACCAGTCTGACGGTCCTCCCTAACTGGATTACAACGTTGGGATACACATCATCAGGTAGTATACGCGGTGTCTTCTTGGGAAATACGGGACTGTCCGATATATTGCTTGACCGGCTCAGCACTGTTGAGGCGCGTGGTATGCAGTTCTACTTTGCCATAAGTGCAGGGCATCCAGAACAGAGGTTTGGAAACTTTGAGCAGGCTTTTGCCTTCTGGCGTAATTTGGCTTCTTCCCGTGCTGAAATACCGGAACTGACCATCAGATCTGACCAGGCTGTTGACCTGACTGCTTTCTTGGGACGATTGACAGGAACCGCAGACTATCAGAATCAGCATTCTAGGCCTTTACTGGCTAAACGGGTTATTGGCGTCATGGAGTTAATCACCGGGAATTGCCTAGTTCTAGATGATGCCATGAACCTCGTACACGAGGCCATCAGTTCCTGTGATGACCGTGTGATCCTAGCCATTGATGATCTGGAAACTATGCAATTGCTGACCTTAGCGGAAACTATGGCTGTTGAAGATAATAATCCCACTGAATTAAGGGCGTTGGGGCGGCAAATGATGATTTTGGATAAGGTCAAAACAATCGCCAGAGCCCATATGCGAACACTCACTTGGGTAGATGAGGTCGAGGTTGAACTGGCTTTCCGGATTGAATTAAGCAAGCACTTTACCATTCCTGGCTCAACGGAAAATATGTTATTTCGTGGGTGTGCTTATGTTGAAGCTAAGGACATTGCAAGAGCTTGCGTCAACATCGAGATATCCTGCTCTGAGGCTAAACTGAAGAGCTATCTTGAAGAGTGGGCACCTTGGCAAAAATATCAACGTCATCAGGATACTCCGGAATTTTATCAGCTCAAGCCACAAATGGTAGACCGTATTGACGAGTGCCCCATCTGTGGAGATAAAACACAACAGATGGTTGCGGTGGGCAATCAACAGGTGGATTACGATGCCCTCCGCAGGACTTACCTAGAAAATGGTAAAAATCCGTTTACCAATAACCCTTTGGAATGGTCAGCTGTGGCTCGGTTGATAGTGGACGTTTCGCACCCCAACCCAGCAAACGGTTAAAGCTAAACGATGCGTGATACACAGTGATGTGATGGTATAACACCTCTGGTGGATTTGGTGCATCTATTTCCAGAAGGCAAAGGAAGCCTATCTACAGATAAACCACCACGCCAGATAGTAAAAGTACTCCCAGATATCAGCAGCCACCATCTGGTAATATTGTCCTTTTCTAATCATGTAATAAAGCTCAATTCTAGCAATGGTGGATTCCTCTGCTTTGAAGAGTTTAAAACCAAACATGGGTCCAGTTATACGATTTATCCCTAGATAATCCTGCTCAACAAGGTTGTTCAGATACTTTTTTTGGGGAACCTTCCCCTCTGGCTGTCTGGCTCCTTTCAGTTTACTATTCAGTTAATTGTGGCGGTGGTATGGGCACCGCTTTTATCAATAGTGATCGTGGTCTAAACACCATTTTGAGCAATGACTTTATTAAAACTGTCTTTCACCCTCTCATGTCAGGAATATACCGACTCGTAAAAGCACCTAAAATTTTGATATCATACATTGTCTTTGGTTGTGGTTCTTTTGATATGACAATGCAGACGCTAAAACATCATGGTTTGCGATATATCCGGTAACGAAAAAGAGACGGTTGTATGGTGATATAACGTCGTCAAACCAATAACTACATAACACCGTTTATTGTGAACACATCCTACGCCAAAACCATCAATTATTCATTCTTCTCACCAGCTCGTGATCATTTGAACGCTATCATTAAGCACCTTGAATCCACTCTCCAACAAGAGTATGGCACCATAAAGAGCTACATTCAGCCTGAAGGCAACGAAGTGTTGCGCCTCCTCCTCTTATGGTATCTAGATAAGCAGGCAAATAATTATGATCAGCAGCAATCGTCGGTAACTGGTAGCGGCGGTGTGTAGGGAAATCAAGTCAGAAACAATACCTCAAGACAACGGACCAGCTTGTTTGGTTCTGTCGTAGTCAAGCGTAGCAGTTACAACCAGCGTATCTCCGCTGATGCTCAGTTAAACCTGAATACTGACGAGTACTCTGATGGCATGAATAAAAAAATTGTCAGTGATGTGATAGATCGTTCTTATGATCAAACGACATTGTGAGAGTTGGCCATGTATGGTTGGAAAACGACAAGCTATGCAGCTAGCAGCGGATACGGCTCAAGACTTTGAGGATTTTTACGAACAGCACAAGGTTGTGATTGAGCAAACAGAAGACCTGCATATCCTCAGTTTTGACGGTAATGGCTTTGGTGATGCTCTAGGAATGGTTTAGGAAAACAACTAGGCCAAATGCGCAAAAGAGCCAGCATAAGCTGCAAACTAGGCTCAGTTCGAGGGAGAAGAAAGATCGCAAACGAATGGCACATGTATCCACCGCTTATACGGTAAAACCCAATCTTTGAACGGCAGAATCGGTCATGGATATGTATCGGAAGAGCGACAATGTTGTTAAATTACGTCCTACGGCTAGGAATAAGGGAGTGGGGCAAGTGTAGAAAGATAGGCGGAAGCAATGATAGAAGAAGCTTTTCAAGCAGCGCTCAGGCGAGATCAGGAGCAGAAACGGCAGTTGGTCATTGTTATGGATGGGCACCCTCATCAGCGTAAACTGATTACCGTGATTATGAAAAAGAAGGTAGTCAAGGAAACCATCATCATGGACTTTATCCATGTACTTGAATATCTGTGGAAACTAGGTCACTGCTTATACGACAAGGGGGATGAGGATATTGAAAGTTGGGTGGCAGAATGGTTCCTGAAGATACTCAGGGGAGAGCATGACAAGGTGGCTAGGGGAATCCGTCAAAGTGCGAGCAAGAGAGGCATGACAAAACTGGAGGCCATTTATAAGTGTGCAGACTATTTTCAAAAAAACCGTCCTAGGCTCTGCTATGACAAGGCGCTGGATGCTGGTTATCCGATTGCCAGAGGAGTCATTGAGGGAGCTTGCCGTCATTTGATCAATTACCGTATGGATCTAACCCTAGCAAAGTTAAGTTTGCAAGGAGTAGAGGCTGTGTTGAAGTTACGCTCACTTGATTCAAGTGGAAATTGGCAGAGGAGTATTGGAACTTCCATAAGGAATGCTCTCTCCTTCGTAATCATCGAGAACTAATGAATGTTGCGTCGTAGCAGTGGAATCACACCAGACTCCTTTGCTTACTTGATATTCATGGGAACCAGCGAGATAAACAGCTGTTTTTTCTGATCGATAGACGGAATGATTTCGGTAACATTCCAGTGCCGCATCTGCTATCTGCTACCTGCTAGTGATTATTCAAGGCCTCTTTGAAGCAGACAAGTGCTTTTTTATGATTGCATTAAAGCAGGTTTTGTCGTTTATATTGCCGCTGTATGGAGCCATGAATAGAGGAATACCAGCCCGATTTTCTGTCATTAACTGCAAGGCTACCTGATTCAAGTCAGGACGGGATCACGGATATAGCTAGGGCAGCTATGGATGCAGGTCAAGTTATCTTGGTTTTCTCGCTGTGGTAATCACCATCCTCATGTAGACTGATTTAGTGCCATGTAGGGCAGTCTCAGAGGTTTTGTTGCAACTTCCACGACATGGGTTCTGCTTTAACATTGCGGCCATTATCCAACTGGTGTGGTTCTTTTGATACGACAATGACGATAATCCAAATTTTAGGTGTTTTTTACGAGTCGGTATATTCTTGATAGTGGTGGTGAAAAACAGTGTAAATAAAGACATTGGCTAAAATGTTGTTCTCACTACGGTAATTATTGATAAAAGCGGTGCCAATACCGCCGTCCTGAATTCACTGAATAGTGAATTGAAAGGAGCCGGACAGGCAGAGGTGAAGGTTCGCCAGAATAATATCTGGACAACTCTGTTGAGCAGGATCATCGATGGATAAAGCGGATAACTGGACCAATGTTTGGTTTTAAACGCTTCAAATCAGCGCAATCCACCATCGTTGGAATGGAGCTTTGTCACATGATTCGAAAAGGGCAATATGATCAGAGGGTGGCTGTTAACGTACTGAGAGTACTTTTACTCTATGGTGAGGTAGTTTTATCTGTAGATAGGCTTCCTTCGCCTTCTGGAAATAGATGCAACAGCACCACCTGAGGTGTTCTGCCATTGCATCACTGTATCACGCATAGCTCAGCTTCATCCGTTTGATGTTGGTGGGGGACGAAACGTTTTCTATCAGCCGAACCACGGACGACCATTCCAAAGGGTTATTGGTAAATGGATTTTTACCATTTTCTAGGTAAGTCCTGCGGAGGGTATCGTAATCCACCTGTTGATTGCCCACCACAACCATCTTTTGTGTTTTATCTCCACAGATTGGGCACTCGTCAATACGGTCTACCGTTTGTGGCTTGAGTTGGTAAAATTCCGGAGTGGCTTGGTAGCGTTGATATTTTTGCCATGGTGCCCATTCTTCAAGATAGCTATCCAGTTTAGCCTCAGAGCAGGATATCTCGATGTTGACGCAAGCTCTTGCAATGTCCTTATCTTCAACATAAGCACACCCACGAAATATCATATTTTGCGTTGAGCCAGGAATGGTAAAGTACTTACTTAATTCAATCCGGAAAGCCAGCTCAACTTCGATATGATCGACCCATGAGAGTGTTCGCATATGGGCTCTAGCGATTTTTTTGACCTTATCCAGAATCATCATTTGCCGCCCCAATGCCCTTAATGCAGTTGGATCATTATTATCAACAGCCATAGTTTCCGCTGAGGTCAGCAATTGCAGAGTTTCCAGATCATCAAGGGCTAGGATGACACGGTCATCACAGGAACTTATGGCCTCGTGTACTAGGTTCATGGCAACATCCAGAACTTGGTCATTCCCGGTGATTAACTTCATGAAGCCAATAACCCGTTGAGCCAAGAAAGGTCTGGAAGGCTGATTTTGATAGTCTGCGGTTCCTGTCAATCGTCCCAAGAAAGCAATCAGGTCAACAGTCTGGTCAAGTCTGATGGGCAGTTCTGGTGTTTCAGTATGGGAAGAAGCCAAATCCTGCCAGAAGGCAAAAGCCTGCACAAAGCTTCCAAACAGCTGTTCTGGACGGTTTGCACGTCTGGAAAAGTGGAACTGCATACTTATTGTCTCAGTAGTGCGTAGCCGGTCAATCAATGTATCAGACAGTCCCGTATCTTCTAGGTAGACATAGCGTACACCACCTGATGATGTACATCCCAACGTTGTAATCCAGTTAGGCAGGGCCGTCAGGCCGGTGCAACCGTTAAGAGAAAGGTGGCCACCAAATGAGATGTTCTCCGGCAGGACCGTCAGGCCGGTACAACCGTCAAGAGAAAGATAGTCCCCCAAGGATAGGTTCTCTGGCAGGGTTGTCAGGCCGGTGCAACCTTTGAGATAAATGGAGTCATACACGGAGAGGTTATCTGGTAGGTACGTCAGGCCGGTGCAACCCCTGAGAGAAAGGGAGCCACCAACGGATAAGTTCTCAGGCATGGTCGTCAGGCCGGTGCAACAGTAAAGAGAAAAGTCGCCACACACGGATAGGTTCTCAGGCAGGGTTGTCAGGCCGGTGCAGCCGCTAAGATAAAGGGAGCTACCCAAGGACAGGTTCTCTGGCAGGGCCGTCAAGCCAGTGCAGCCTCTGAGATAAATGGAGCCACCCACGGAGATGTTCTCTGGTATGGCCGTCACGCCGGTGCAATCGTTAAGATTAAGGTCGCCATCGACCTTGTAATAAACGTTATTTGAAAATTTCCCACTAACAATCAGCTCCTTCAAATTGTGTGCGGAAATATCTTCTTGCTGCATTACGGAACGAATCATCAATGGCGTTGCTTCCGATGAAACTGTTTCAGAAGGTGGAATATATTTTGCCCCACCTTCATCTACATGACCACCATTGAGATCTGATGTTATTAAATCAGATGATCCAGAATAAGCATGAGGCCTTATATTGTTATCCATTATTTATGTAATGTTCTACTTTGTTACTGTTTTTCACCCGTCCAATGGATATTTTCCTAATCCCTTTGTCCAAACGGTAAAAACATTTAGGAAAATCATGCTACAACCCTTCCAGTACCATATTAAGAGTCTACATCACCTTGGTTTGGTCGCAGCAAGATGCCGGGAGCTAAAGATAGTTGAATATATTGATGCACGCATAATCAATTACTCTTACGACGTGATGTTACTATCTGACAGGCAGTTGTCGCAATGATTATTAATGGCCTTGGTTTTACCGGTCAAACGTCTCATATGGTTCCATGATTTTCGAAAACAAGTCCGTTGATGTTTGGTTAGAGAAGGCCTTCAGCAAGAACATTTAAACGATAATATTCTTGCACTGGCTCTTGATGACTTTTATGACGCTGGCGTCAGCAAGTTGTAACTGAACCTTGCCATCAAGGTTGTCAATAATCTGAAAGTGCCATGAATGGCATTTAATCTGTACGATACCAGCCTGCATGTGTATGTTGATTACAACAGTGATGAAACCACCAAGAGGACTTGACCTGCATCCATATCTGCTAGGGTTATAGCCGCAATCACCGTCATACTTGAATCTGGTGGTCTTGCAGTTAATGACAGAGAATCAGGCTGGTATACTTCTATTCATGGCTCCATGCAACTACAATATAAATGACAAAGTATGCTGTAATGAGATGATCAAAAAACACTTTGGTTGCTTCAAAGAGGCTTTTGATAATAGCTATCTGGTAGCTGATGTGGCACTGTATGTTGTCGAAACCATTCAGTCTCTAGATAAGCAAAAACAGCTGTTTATCTCTATGGTTCTCATGAATATAAAGGAGGCAAAGGAGTTAGTTGAAAAGCACCCTCTATGTCATTGCAGCCTGTTGAAGGCCATGAGTATTATTACTCTGCTGCAGTATCTTACTGTTATAGAGAGGTTGAGCAACGGTTGGTCCTGTTCCGGTAATGATAATAGTAGGCTAAGTGACTAGGAAGTGCTGACCTCAAGGCTATAGACAAAGTCACTGAAGGAGGTTGGGAATTTGGCAAAACTGAGCAAAAAGGCATTGCACTGCCGGGATGATGCTTTGAAGGTGTTTTCTCTCTGCCGACAGGAATGTAAATACTGCCAAAGCTTATCAGCAAGCCATACTATGGGGAGAAGGGCTGTCCATCTACGGATAGTTATCCTGACTGTGTGGAATACCATGAACAAGCAGCATGCTTCGTGGCATGCGAGAAGTAGGAGGATGTACAGGCTTCACTTGGTTGCTTTTATTCTGGGCACGAATGATCTTAATCAGGATGATCTGAATGCATGTCAGATGTCTTTTATCTATGAGTCACAGCAATATTGTGGGAAAGGATTTTGATTTCTGAAGAGCTAGGATTTCCTAGTGTTGTCCATTTACCTTTAAAAGTTTGGACGCATTGAAGCGCTACTGGTGGTAATGACGCTCTGTCTGATGGCCTATGCTGCTTTACAGCGCAGAATAAGACACAAGCTAAAAAGACAAAGCCGATTCTTTCCAAATCAGAATAAAACACCATGCCAGACCCTACCTCCAGATGGGTATAATTCTGTTTTCATGGAGTTAATTAGTTAACGATCAATAATCAAGAGCGACATGTGGTTAGTTTTAAGGGAATACAATGATGCTCATCCAAATTTTAGGTGTTCTTGAGGAGTCGGTATATTCCTGACATGGTTGGTGAAAGACAGTTGTAATAAAGCCATTGCTCAAAATGGTGTTCCGACTACGGACATATTGATAAAAGCAGTGCCAATACTGACTTCTTGAATTCACTGAATAATGCACTGAGAGGAGCCGGACAGCCCAAGGTGGAGGTTCGCCGGAGTAATTATCTTAACAACTTTGTTGAGTATGATCATCAAGTGATAAAGCGTATAACGGGACCAATATTGAGTTTTAGACGCTTCAAATAAGCGAAATACACCATTGCTGGGATTAAGCTTTGTCACATGATTTGAAAGAACAATATGACCAATGGTGGTTGCCGATGTCTAGGAGTACTTTTACTCTCTTGCGTGGTAGTTTTAACGTGAGTTTGATGGTGAAGGACAGGTGAGCCACATCCATTTAGCTATCTTTCTGATACCAAACCAGAGATAATGAACTGGATGCTTCGGTGTCCATTGGCAGTGTATTATGTGATGTGGGTAACTTTTGCATAACATTGCGAATCACAATGGCATAGACAACTCATCTGTCATTCAAAAAAGCCTACAGTGATAGCCAAGCTATCGTTCAGTGAAATAATGACCATCATCATCTATTCCTATCAGAGTAGTTTTAGCAATTTGGTGTGGTTCTTTTGATACGACAATGTAACCGTTAAAACATCACCGTTTTCGATATATTAGGTAACAAAAAAGAGATGGCTTTATGGTGAGATAATGTGGTCAAACCAATGATTCAATAATACAGTCTCTTGTGAATGAATCTTGCGCCAATACTATCTATTATTCATTCTTCCCACCAGCTTGTGATTATTTGGATGCTATCATTCAGCGCCTTTAATCCACTCTCCAACACGAGTATGACACCATAGAGAGCTATTCCGGACTGAAGGCAACGCAGTGTTGCGCCTTCCCCTCCAAGGGTATCTGGATAAGCAGGTCAATGAGGAGCCTCAACAATCGTCAGTAACGGGTATCGATGGTGAGCAGAGAAATCACGTCAGGGGAAATACCTCCAGACAACTTACCTGCTTGTTGGGTGCTGTTGTAGTCAGGCGTCGCAGTTACATACAGCGGCAGCTAACTAGCGTGTTTTCGTTGGATGCTCATTTTAACCTTACTCTGATGGCATGAGGGGGAAAATTGTCAGTGATGTGATGGATCGCTCTTATGATCTAATGATTAAACGACATCGTGAGAGTTGCCTAGGTGTGGTTGGAAAACGACAGGCTATTCAACTGGTAGCGGATACGGCTCAGGCCTGTGAGGCTTTTTACGAACAGCGCAGAGTTGGGATTGAGCAAACAGAAGACATGAAGATCATCAGTTTTGTCGGTAATGGCTTGGTGATGTTCCCGGAATGATTGAGGGAAACAACCCGGAAGAACGGGCAAAAGAGTCAGCAGGAGCTGCAAACTAGGCTCAGTCTAGGAGAGAAGAAAGTTCGCAAACGAATGGCACAGGTAGCCACCGGTTATACGGTAAAACCCAATCCTCGAACGGCAGAATCGGTCATGGATATGAATTGGAAGAGCGACAACGTTGTTAAATTCATGTGAGTTCGACATGATAATCCCTTGCGCTACATAGGATTCAGCCTTTTTGTACATATTCATGTTACAGGGAAAGAGTGATTTGAGTACTTTATTGGCTGGCAAAGGCTACGAAGGCGCCATTGGGCACTTTTCAAAAAATATTACCATGTCTCAAGCCCTTAAAATCCAAGGCTGTAGGCAAAATTGAAGCGTCACACTTACGTTAAATTCCGTCCTCCAACCAGTAACAAGAGAGTATGGGCCAGTAGAAAGAAAGCCAAAAGCCGTGATAGAAGAAGCTTTCTAGGAAGCGCTTAGGCGTGATCAGGAGCAGAAACAGCAGTGGGTCATTGTTATTGATGGGCATCCTCATAAGCGTAACCTGATTACGTTGGATTAACGTGAGTTCCATACTTTAATGTTGGCTACAGACTTGGATTTTAAGGTCTTTAGGCATGGAGATGTTTTTTGAAAAGTGCCCAATGGGGCCTTCTGAGTTTTTGCCAGCCAATACAGTACTATAATCACTCTTTTTCTGTAACATGAATATGTACAAAAAGGCTGAAGCCTATGTAGCGCGAGGGATTATTTCGTCTAATTCACGTTGAATGATGAAAAAGAAGGTAGTTAAGGCAACCATCATCATGGACTTTATCCATGTACTTGAATATCTGTGAAAAGTCTGTCACTGCTTACACTACAAGGGGATGAGGCTATTGACAGCCGGGTGGCCAAAGGTACTTGAAGATCCTCAGGGTAGAGTCTGACAAAGTGGCCATGGAAATCCGGCAAAGTGCTAGCAAGAAAGGTCTGACGAAACGTGAGGCCATTGATAAGTGTGCAGACTATCTTCAAAAAAACGTCTCAAGCTCTGCTATGACAAGGAGCTGTATGCTGGCTATGGGTGTGGGGTTCCCTTGTTACTGCGCCCAAGTCATGAGTTCTCCATGATTACGAAGGCGAGAGCATCCCTTACGGAAGTTTTAATATATGCCTGCCAATTTCCACTTTAATATAGTGAGCGTAGCTTCAACACAGCCTCTGCCCTTTGCAAACGCCGATTTGTAAGGTTAGATCCATACGGTCATTGATAAAATGGCGGCAAGCGCCCTCATTGACTCCACTAGCAATCGGCTAGCGAGCATCCAGCGCCTTGTCCTAGCAGAGCTTGTGACAGTTTTTTTGAAGATAATCTGCACACTTATTAATGGCCTCCAGTTTTGCCATACTTCTCTTGCTCGCATTTTGCCGGATGCGCCGGGCACTTTGTCAGATGCTCCCCTGAGTATCTTCAGGGACCGTTCTGCTACCCAGCTTTCAATATCCTCATGCCATTGTCGTGTAAGCAGTGACAGACTTTTCACAGATATTCAAGTACATGGATAAAGTCCATGATGATGGTTGCCTTAACTCATTTTTTTTCATAATCTAGGTAATCAGTTCCAGCTGATACTGGTGCCCATCAATAACAATGACCAACTGCCGGTTTTGCTCTAAATCTAGCCTTAGGCGCTGCCGCGAAAGCTTTTTCTATCACGGCAGCAGACTTTTTTTATACACTGGTCAACACTCTCTTATTATTGGCTGGAGGACGAAATTTAACAATGTTGTCGCTCTTCCGATCCATATCAATGACCTATTCTGCTGTTCGAGGATTGAGTTTTACCGTATAAACGGTGACTGCTTGTGTCATTTGTTTGCGATCTTTCTTCTCTCCCGGACTGAGTTTGGTTTGCAGTTTCTACTGACTCTTTTGCGCGGTCTTCCTAGTTGCTCCTCTCAACCATGCTTGGCTCATCATTAGGCCCTTACCGTCAAAACTGAGGATATGTAGGTTTTCTGTGTGCTCAATCACAATATTGCGCTGTTCGTACAAAGCCTCAAAGTATTGAGTCGTATCAGCTATCAGTTGAATAGCCTTTTGTTTTCCGACCATACTGGAGAAACATCTCACGATGTAGTTTAATCGTTAGATCATAAGAGTGATCCATCACATGCTGACAATTTTCCCCTCATGCCATCAGAGTACTTGTCAATATTGAGGTTTAACTGAGCATCCAGCTGAAACACGCTTGATTGCTTCCGCTGGCTGTAACTGCGCCGCTTGATTACGACAGAATCAAACAAGCTGGTCAGTTGTCGTGAGGTATCTGTTCTGACGTAATTTCTCTGTTCACCATTGCTACCTGTTACCGACGAGTGCTGCGACCTCATCATTGGCCTGCTTGTCCAGATACCCTTGGAGGAGAAGGTGCAACACTGCGCTGCCTTCAGTCTGGGTATAGCTCTATATGGTGCAATGCTCTTGTTGTATAGTGGATTCAAGGTGCTGAATGATAGCGTCCAAATTATCACGAGCTGGTGATAAGAATGAATAATCTAACGTAGTTCGACGCCCAGAAAGGCATTGGTACACCTTCTGTTAGTACCGGAACATCAATATGTGGCTTTCTGGGCTGTTGTGCATAGGGAATGGAATTAATCCTGCCATCTGGGTTACAGCAAAGTTAAACTTGATTATCATCTTACCTAAGCATAATTCTCGTCGTAACCTTACGACCCAGTTTTTCCTCGAAGTGTAGGTACATCATAGTCAAGAACAAAATTCAGTTTTAGAAATGCATGGGCCTTGTGTAGTTCTTTCAGTAATATGGCTAGGAACAACAATGCCGCGACCAGTTTTTCAAATGGCGGTGGCCGAATGGGTTTGAATGTCCTCTGTGCTGTTGTCGGGAGTATTGCACCATAAAAAACCATAGCTCTATCAGTGCAACCGCTGCCGTTACCAGACATCATTGACCAGTGGCACCATTCTGGAAGCTGGCAAACTGCCTTTTACCACCTAGTCTCTAGGCATGTATTTAATGACTCAGACCAAGAATGGGATATCGGCCCTAGAGCTTTCGAGATAGCTAGGAATCTCTTATAATGCTGCTTGGCGCTTGAAGCACAAGATTATGCAGGTAATGAAAGAACGTGATGACAGCCGTCCCCTGCAGGGACATGTTCAGATTGATAATTCCTATTGGGGTGGTGAAAAACGTGGAGGCAACCGGGGAAGAGGTTCTGAAAACAAACACCAATTTGTTGTCGCCGTGCAAACCAACGAGGAAAACTACCAGCTGTATATGCGTTTCAGCATGGTCACTAGTTGCCGGGAAAAGGAGCTGTAACTCTGGGTGCAAAAGCATCTCGGTGATCATACCTACTGTGTTGTCAGTGATAGTCTCGGTGCATCGACAGGAATAGCCGACGCCGGCCATCCAAATACAGCAGTGGTGATAGGTGGAGGTCACAAATCGATGGCTAATGAGTTGTTTACGGGGTCAACACCATGATCAGGGACGTCGAAAATTCTATGAAATGCAGTTACCACAATATTAACCAGAAGCATCTGCCAAGATATCTTGCTGAATATTGCTATCGATTTAACCGGCGCTTTGATTTGAAAGCAATGATATCAAAGCTTGGTTACATGGCTGCGAGAACTTGCCGCATGGCAGCAAGGCTCCTTAAGTTGGATGATGAACAGTGGTAATCAGGAAGTTAACTGGTCACCGGTATCTAGTATGCTCTATCTGCGGAATATTATTCAACTGATCATTTATGCTTTCTATTACTTCCAGTGTCCTCAACATCACTTTATCAAAAGCCTTTAACTCTTTTTGTTTCATATTTTTCCTGACTTTAGTTACTATGTTCAGGCTTTTTCCCTGCAATCAAGCTACCAACTTCTCAGAGACATAGCTATTATCTCCATAAATCCAACCAGTGAACTCTTTGATGAGATTGGGTACTGGGTTACGGTTATCGGTGGTAGCTGCTGCCAAGCAAAATGAGAGAATTTCCACAAGATGGTTAATGATAAGGCGTAACTTAAAATCAAACTTTTAACCTATACGTTTCCCCCCGTTTAGCCTCTTCACTGAAGACCTTGTGGCTGTTGATCATATGGTTGTCACAGACAACGATGGGCCTCGAATCAATAAATGACAGGCCAGTTGGTTGCTTCATGCCCTGAGACTTTAGATAAACCGTCCGTGGTATCAAAGCCTGTTTCATGAGTTCTACAAAGCTATTGTAGGATACTAGGTTAGGGAAATAGTCTGATTTATGTTGTGTGATCAGGAGCTGGTAATATTGCGTGAAACTGCGAAAGGCACTCTGATGGGAATAGATGATTATGGTCATTATTTCACTGATCGATAGCTTGGATATCACTGGAGGATTTTTTGAATGACAGATTAGTTGTCTATGCTATTGTGATTCAAATGTTATGCAGAAATTATCCTCATGACAGAATACACTGACACTAGACAAAGGAGCCTCCAGTTCGTTATCTATGGTTAGGTATTAGAAAGATAGCTAAGTGGCTGTGGCCCACCTGTCTTTTACCATCTCACTCGCGTTAATATATGGTATTGGCGTAGGATGCGTTCACAAGATACTGTGTTATGGAGTTATCGGTTTGACGACGTTATATCACCATAAAACCGTCTCTTTTTCGTTACCGTATATATCGAAAACCATGATGTTGTATTGGCTGCATTGTCGCATCAAAAGAGCCGCACCAAATCGCTATCTGGTAGTGGATGCGGCACTGTATGTTGTCGAAACCATTCAAGCTCTCGATCAGCAACAACAGCTGTTTATCTCGTTGGTTCCCATGGATATCAAGGAGGTAAAGGAGTTAGTTAAAAAAGCGCCTTCGATGTCATTACAGCTTGTTGAAGGCCATGAGGATTATTACTACTACTGAAGTATCTGCCTGTTATGTAGAGGTTGAGCAACGTTGGGTTATGTTTCGGAATGATAATCGCAGGCTCAGTGACCAGAAAGCTCTGCCCAAAAAGGTACAGGAAAAGTTACTGAAGGAGGCCGGTAATCTGGGGAAACTGGGCAAAAAGGCATTTCGCTGCGGGGAGGATTCTTTGAAGGCATTTTCTCTCTGGCAAAAGCCATGTAAATACTGTTAAAGCGTAGAGCCATAGATTATCAGTAAGCTCTGCTATGTAAAAAAGTCCGTCTATCGACGGATAGTGAGCTTGCTCATATGGAGTACCATGTACAAGCAGTCTGCTTCGTAGCATGCGATAAGTACGAGGATGCACAGGCTTCACTTGGTTGCTTTATTCTGGGTATGAATGACCTGAATCAGGATGATCTGAATGCAGGTGAATTGTTGTCTACCTATAAGAAGTCGCAGCAACATGTTGAAATAGTGGTTAGATTTCTGAAGAGTCAAGATTTCTTGGTGTCGGCCCTTTACCTCAAAAATCCTGAACGCATTGAAGATCTGCTGATGGTAATAACACTCTTTCTGATGGTCTATGCTGCTTACAGCACAGAATAAGACGTGAGCTGAAAAGACAAAGCCAATTGATGAGGCTCTTTTGATACGACAAGGCAGCTTCTAAAACATCATGGTTTCGGTATATAAGGTAACGAAAAAGAGATGGTTTTATGGTGATATAACGACGTCCAACCAATAATTACATAACACCGTCTCTTGTGAACTCATCCTACGCCAATACCATAGGTTATTTATTCTGCTCACAGCTTGTGATCACTTGGACAATATCATTCAGTACCTAGAATCCACTCTCCAACAAGAGCATGGCACCATAGAGAGCTATATTCAGACCAAAGGTAACGAAGTGTTGCGGCTGCTGCTCCAAGAGTATCTGGATAAGCAGGCCAATGATGAGCCGCCGAAATCGTCGGTAACTGGTGGCTACGGTGAGCATAGAAATTACGTAAGAAAAAACACCTCTCGAGAACTGACCAGCTTGTTTGGTTCTGTCGTAGTCAGGCGTCGCAGTTACAGCCAGCGGAAGCAATCCAGCGTGTTTTCGCTGGATGCTAAGTTAAACCTCAAGACTGACAAGTACTCTGATGGCATGAGGGGAAAAATTGTCAGCGATGTGATAGATCGTTCTTATGATCGAACGATTAACCGACATCGTGATAGTTGCCCAAGTATGGTTGGAAAACGACAGGTTATGCAACTGGTAGCTAATACAGCTAAATACTTTGAGGCTTTTGAACGTGAGTGAGACGTTTCAATTTTGGCTACATCCCTTGGATTTTAAGAGCTTTAGGCATAGTGATGTTTTTTGATAAGTGCCCAATGGCTCCTTCGTAGCCTTTGCCAGCCAATAAATTACTCAAATAACTTTTCCCCCGTAATATTAATATGTACAAAAAGGCTTAAGCTTATGTAGTACAAGGGATTATCTTGTCGAGCTAACGTTTTTTACGAACAGCGCAAGGTTGTTATTGAGCAAACATAAGACATGCCGATCCTCACTTTTGACTGTAATGGCTTAGTGATGCGCAAGAAGGGTTGAGGGTAGCAACACGGAAGAATGCGCCAAAGAGTCAGAAGAAGCTGCACACTAGGCTAAGTCTAGGAGAGAAGAAAGATCGCAAATTAATGGCATAGGTAGCCACCGGTTATATGGTGAAATTAAATTCTCGAACGGCAGAATCGGTCATGGATATTGATCGGAAGAGCGACAACGTTGTGAAATTCCGTCCTCACGGCAGGAATAAGAGAGTGTTGGCCAGTGTAGAAAGAGAGGCGAAAGCCGTGATAGAAGAAGCTTTAGAGGAAGCGCTTAGGCGAGATCAGGAGAAGAAACGGCAGTTGGTCATTGTTATTAATGATAGTACCAATGCCCATCATCAGCGGAGACGGATGATCTTGATGATGAAAAAGAATGGAGTTGAGGAAACCATAATTATGGACTTTATCAATGTACTTTAGTGTTTGTGGAAAGCTGGTCACTGCTTATACAACAAGGTGGCTGAGGCTTTTTGAAAACTGGGTGGCAGAATAGTCCCTGAAGGTACTCAGGGGAGAGTCTGACAAGGTTGCTTGGGTAATCCGGCAAAGTACGAGCAAGGGAGGTCTGGAGAAACTGTGGGATATTGATAAGTGTGCAGACTATATTCAAAAAACCATCCTAGGTTCTGCTATGACAAGGCGCTGGATGCTGTATATAAGATTACCAGTGGAGTCATTGAGGAAGCTTGCCACCCTTTGATCAATGACTGTATGTATTTAACCGGGGCAAAGTGTAGTTTGCAAGGGGCAGAGGCTGTGTTGAAGCTACGCTCACTGAATTTCAGTGGAGATTGGCAGGCGAATTGAAACTTCCATAAGGAATGCTCTGCCTTCGTAATCATGAGAACTAATGAATTTGGCGTCGTAGCAATGGAACTATACCCTTAACCGTTTGCATGGTGTGGTGGCGAAATGTCATCTACCAGCCGAATCACGGTTGACCATTCCAACGGGTTATTGGTAAACGGATTTTTACCATTTTCTAGGTAAGTCCTGCGGAGGGCATCGTAATCTACTTGTTGATTGCCCACCGCAACCATCTTTTGTGTTTTATCTCCACAGATGGGGCACTCGGCAATGTGGTCTACCGTTTGTGGCTTGAGCTGGTAAAATTCAGGAGTAGCTTGATGGCGTTGATATTTTTGCCAAGGTGACCACTCTTCAAGATAGCTCGCCAGTTTAGCCTCAGAACAGGATATCTCGATGTTGACGCAAGCTCTTGCAATGTCCTTATCTTCAACATAAGCACACCCACGAAATATCATATTTTGCGTTGAGCCAGGAATGGTAAAGTACTTGCTTAATTCAATCCTGAAAGCCAGCTCAACTTCGATATGATCCACCCAAGAGAGTGTTCGCAAATGGGCTCTAGCGATTTTTTTGACCTTATCCAGGATCATCATCTGCCGCCCCAATGCCCTTAATGCAGTTGGATCATTATTTGCAGCAGCCATAGTTTCCGCTGAGGTTAGCAATTGCAGAGTTTCCAGATCATCAATGGCTAGGATCACACGGTCATCACAGGAACTTATGGCCTCGTGTACGAGGTTCATGGAAACATCCCGAACTTGGTCATTCCCGGTGATTAACTCCATGATGTCAATAATCCGTTGAGCCAGAATAGGCCTAGAAAGCTGATTCTGATAGTCTGCAGTTCCTGTCAATCGTCCCAGGAAATCAATCAGGTCAACAGTCTGGTCAGATCGGATGCCCAGTTCCGGTGTTTCAGAACGGGAAGAAGCCAAATCTCGCCAGAAGGCAAAAGCCTGATCAAAGTTTTCAAACAGCTGTTCTTGACGCCCTGCACTTATGGAAAAGTGAAACTGCATACCTGGCGTATCAACAGTGCGGAGTCGGTCAAGCAACGTATCGGACAGTCCCGTATTTTCCAAGTAGACACAGCGTGTATTACCTGATGATGTGCATCCCAACGTTGTTATCCAGTTAGGCAGGGCCGTCAGGCCGGTGCAACCGTCAAGAGAAAGGTGGCCTCCCAAGGAGATGTTCTCTGGCAGGGCCGTCAGGCCGGTGCAACTGTCAAGAGAAAGGTAGTCCCCAACGTCGAGGTTCTCTGGCAGGGCCGTCAGGCCGGTGCAACCGTTAAGATAAAGGGAGCTCACATGGGATAGGTTCTCGGGCATGGCCGTCAGGCCGGTGCAATTGTACAGAGAAAGGTCGCCCCACATGGAGAGGTCCTCTGGCAGGGCCGTCAGGCCGGTGCAACCGGTAAGATGAATGGAACCACCCGAGGAGAGGTTCCCTGCCAAGGCCGTCAGGCCGGTGCAACCTCCTAGATAAATGGAGCGTCTCACGCAGAGGTTCTCGGTCATGGCCGTCAGGCCGGTGCAATCTCTGATAGAAAGGTGGCCCCCCACGTAGAGGTTCTCTGGCAGGGTCGTCAGGCTGGTGCAACCGTCAAGAGAAAGGTTGCCGAGTCGTATGTGGAGGTTCTCTGGCATGGCTGTCAGGTCGGTGCAACCGATAAGATTAATGTCGCCATCGACCTTGTAATGAACATCATTTGAAAATCTCCCACTAACAATCAGTTCCTTCAAATCGTGCGAGGAAATATTTTCTTGGTGCATAACAGAACGAAGCATTAATGGCTTTGCTTCCGACGAAGCTGTTTCAGAAGGCGGAATATATTTTGCTTCACCTTCACCTTTACCTTCATCTACATTATCACCATTCAGATCTAATGTTATTAAATTAGATGAACCGGAATGGGTAGGAGGTATTATATTGTTATCCATTATTTCATTATTCCATTATTTATGCGTGCTCTACTTTTTGACTGCTTTTCACCAGCCCAATTAATATTTTCCTGATCACTCTGTCCAAACGCTAAAAGACATTTAGTAAAATCATGATACAGCCCTTCCAGTACCAAATTAAGAGTCTTGATCACCTTGGTTTGGTTACAGCAAGATGTCGGGAGCTAAAGATAGCTGAATATATTGATGCACGCATAATCAATGACTTTTACGACGTAATGTTACTATCTGACAGACCGTTGTAGTAATGATTATTAAGGGCCTTGGATTTACCTGTCAAATGCCGTACATATTTCCATGATTTTTCGAAACCCAGCCTGTTGATCGTTTGGTTTGAGAAGGCATTCAGCAAGAAAATTTAAAAGATAAGATTCTTGTACGGGCTCTTGATGACTTGTATGACGTTGGCGTCAGCGAGTTTTATATGAACCTTGCCGTCAAGGTCGTCAATCATTCGAAACTGCCCGAATGGCATTGAATCTGTAGGGTACCAGCCTGCATGTGGATAGAGAGTACACCAGCGATTTAAACCAAGATGACGTGATCTGCATCCATATCTGCCATGGGTATAGCCGTGCTCACCGTCCTGACTTGAAATCAGGCTGGTATTTCTCTATTCATGGCTCCATGCAGCGGCAATATAAACGACAAAAACTGCTTTAATTAGATCATCAAAAAACACTTAGCCTGCTTCAAAGGGCCTTGAATAATAGCTATCTGGTAGCTGATGTGGCACTGTATGTTGCCGAAACCATTCAGTCTATCAATCAGCAAAAACAGCTGTTTATCTTGCTGGTTTCACTGAATATCAAGGAGGCAAAGGAGTTGGTGGTGATTCCCTCGCTACGACGCCACATTCATTAGTTTCCATGATTACTAAGGCTAAAGAATTCCTTATGGAAGTTCCAATACGCCTGCCAATCTTTACTTGAATTTAGTGAGCGTAGCTTCAACCCAGCCTCTGTCCCTTGCAAACTACACTTTGCCTCGGGTAGCTCCATACGGTAATTGATCAAATGGCGGCAAGCTACCTCAATAACTCCACTGGGAATAGGGTAGCCAGCATCCAGCGCCTTGTCATAGCAGAGTTTGGGACGGTTTTTTGGAAGATAGCCTGCACACTTATCAATGGTCTACCGTTTTGTCAGACATCTCTTGCTCGCATTTTGCCGGATTCCACGGGCCACCTTGTCAGACTTTCCCCTGAGTATCTTCAGAGACCGTTATGCTACCCAGCTTTCAATAGCCTCATACCCATTATCGTGTAAGCAGTGACTGGCTTTCCACAGATATTCAAGTACATGGATAAAGTACGTAATGATGGTTGGCTTAACTCCATTCTTTTTTATAATACAGGTAATCAGTTTTCGCTGATGATGGTGCCCATAAATAACAATGACCCACTGCCGTCTCTGCTCCTGATCGCGCCTGAGTGCTTCCTCGAAAGCTTCTTCTATCACGTCTTACGCCTTTCTTTCTACACTGGGCTAAACTTTTTTATCCTTGGAGGGAGGACTGAATTTCACGAGGTTGTCGTTCTTCCGATCCATATCCATGACCGATTCTGCCGTTCTAGGATTTGGTTTTACCGTATAAACGGTAGCTACCTGTGTCATTCGTTTGTTATCTCTCTTCTCTCTTGGACTGAGCTTGGTATGCAGCTTCTGCTGACTCTTTTGCGCGTTCTTCCGTATTGCTTCCCTCAACCATTCCTAGGCATCACCAAGTCCGTACCGTCAAAACTGAGGATTTGCAGGTCTTCTGTTTGCTCAATCACGACCTTGCGCTGTTCGTAAAAAGCCTCCAAGTCTTGATCCGTATCCGCTACCTGTTGCATATCCTGTCGTGTTCCACACCATTCCAAGGAAACTATCATAATGTCGTTTAATCGTTAGGTCATAAGAGCGATCCATCATATCGCTGACATTTTTTTCCTCATGCTATCATAGTACTTGTCAGTATTGAGGTTTAACTGAGCATCCAGCGGAAACACTCTGGATTGCTTCCGATGCTGTAATTGCGACGCCTGACTACGACAGAACCAAACAAGCTGGTCAGTTGTCTGGAGGTATTTTTCCCGACGTGATTTCTATGTTCACCGTTGTTACCAGTTACCAACGATTGCTGCGGTTCATCATTTGCTTGCTTATCCAGATACCCTTGTAGGATAAGGCGCAACACTTCGTTGCCTTTAGTCTGGATATAGCTCTCTATGGTGCCATACTCTTGTTGGAATGTGGATTCAAGGTGCTGAATGATAGCGTCCAAATGATCACGAGATGGTGAGAAGAACGAATAATCGATGGTATTGGAGCAGGATGCGTTCATAAGAGACGATGTTATGTAGTTGACGTAAGTTTGACGAGATATCCCTTGCGCTACACAGGCTTAAGCTTTTTTGTGCATATTCATATTATAGGAAAAGAGTGATTTGAGTACTTTACTGTTTGGTAAAGGTTCAGAAGGAGACATTGTGCACTTTTCAAAAAAAATATCATCATGGCTTAAGCCTTTACAAGCCAAGGGCTGTAGCCAAAATTGAAGTGTTGAACTCACGTAGTTATTGGTTTGACGATGTTATATCACCATCAACCGTCTCTTTTTCGTTACCGGATATATCGCAAACCCTGATGTTTTAGTGGCTGCGTTGTCGTATCAAAAAAGCCGCATCCAAAGGCATTGGGTGCGGTTCCCTTACTACGACGACACATTCACTAGTTCTCCATGATTACGAAGGCTAGAGCATTCCTTATGGAAGTTCCAATACACTTGCCAATCTCCACTTGAATCCAGTGAGCGTAGCTTCAACACAGCCTCTGCCCCTTGCAAACTCCACTTGACCAAGGTTAGATCCATACGGTCATTGATCAAATGGTGGCACGCTAACTCAATGACTCCACTGGCACTCGGATAGCCAGCATTCAGCATCTTGTCATAGCAGAGCCTAGGACTGTTTTTTGGAAGATAGTTTGTACACTTATCAATGGCTTCACGTTTTGCCAGACCTCTCTTGCTTGCACTTTGACGGATTCCCGCGCCACCTTGTCAGACTCTCCCCTGAGTATCTTCAGGGACCGTTCTGCAACTCAGCTTTTAATAGCCTCATCACTATTGTCGTGTCAGCAGTGACTGGCTTTACACAGATATTCAAGTACATGGATAAAGTCCATGATGATGGTTGCGTTAACTAACGTGCATTCGATGCTTAAGTTTTGGCTACAGCCATTGGATTTTAATAGATTGAGTCATAGTATGTTTTTTTGGAAAGTGCTTAATAGCTCTTTAGTAACATTTGCCAGCCACTAAAGTACTCAAATCACTCTTTTTCTGTAACATAAATATGTACAAAAATGCTGAATCCTGTGTAGCGCAAGGGATGATCTCGTCGAACTCACGTTACTTACGGTAATCAGTTTCCGCTTATGAGAGTGCCCATCAATAACAATGACCAACTGCCGTTTCTACTCCGGATCTTGCCTGAGCGCTTCCTGAAAGCTTCTTTTATCACGGTTTCAGCCTCTCTTTTTACACTGGCCAATACGCTCTTATTCTTGGTTGAAGGACGGAATTTAACAACGTTGTCGTTCTTCCGATCCATATCCATATACATGATCAATTCTGCCGTTCTAGGATTTGATTTTACCGTATAACCGTTAAACGGTGGCTACCGGTGCCATTCGTTTGCGATCTTTCTTCTCTGCTAGGACTGAGCTTAGTTTGCAGTTTCTGCTGATTCTTTTGCGCGTTCTTCCGTGTTGCTTCCCTCAACCCTTCAGGTCGCATCACCAAGCCCTTACCATCAAAACTGAGGATCGGCAGGTCTTCTGTTAGCTCAATCACAACCTTGAATTGTTCGTAAAAAGCCTCACAGTCTTGAGCCGTCTCCACTACCAGTCGCATAGCCTGTCGCTTTCCAACCATACTGGGCAACTATTACAACGTCGTTTAATCGTTCGATCATCAGAGTGATCCATCACATCGCTGACAATTTTTTACCTTATGCCATCAGAGTACTAGTCAGTATTGAGGTTTAACTGAGCATCCAGCGGAAACACGCTGGATTTCTTCTGCTGGCTGTAACTACGATAGAACCAAAAAAGCTGGTCAGTTGTTGTGTGGTATTTTTTCTGACGTGATTTTTCTGCTCATACCGCTACCAGTTACCGACGATGGCTGCGGCTCATCATTGGCCTGCTTATCCAGATGTCCTTGGAGGAGAAGCAGCAACACTTCGTTGCCTTCAGTCTGTATATAGTTCTCTATGGTGCTATGTTCTTGTTGGGAGTTGATTCAAGGTGCTAAATGATAGCGTTCAAATAATCACGAGCTGGTGAGAATAATGAATAATCGATGGTATTAGCGCAGAATGCGTTCACAAGATACGGCGTTATGGCGTTATTTGTTTGGCGACGTTATATCACCATAAAACCGTCTCTTTTTCATTACTTAGTATATCGAAAACCATGATGTTTTAGCGGCTGCATTGTTGTATCAAAAGAGCTTATCCATTACAAAGGCCAATATGACTAGATGGTGGTTGCTGATGTACGGTAGTGCCTTTACTCTCTGGCGTGGTAGCTTTAACTGGAGATAGGCTTCATTCGTTTTCTGTACATAGACGCGACAGAACCTCCTCGTGGTTCTGTCATCACATCACAGTATTACAGTATCACTTGTCTTTAACCGTTTGCTGGGGGATGTGAGTGGCGAAACGTCCTCTATTAGCCGAGCCACGGCTGACCATTCCAAAGGGTTATTGGTAAACGGATTTTTACCATTTTCTAGGTAAGTCCTGCGGAGGGCATCGTAATCTACCTGTTGATTGCCCACCGCAACCATCTTTTGTGTTTTATCTCCACAGATGGGGCACTCAGCAATGTGGTCTACCGTTTGTGGCTTGAGCTGGTAAAATTCAGGAGTAGACTGATGGCGTTGATATTTTTGCCAAGGTGACCACTCTTCAAGATAGCTCGCCAGTTTAGCCTCAGAACAGGATATCTCGATGTTGACGCAAGCTCTTGCAATGTCCTTATCTTCAACATAAGCACACCCACGAAATATCATATTTTGCGTTGAGCCAGGAATGGTAAAGTACTTGCTTAATTCAATCCGGAAAGCCAGCTCAACTTCGATATGATCCACCCAGGAGAGTGTTCGCAAATGGGCTCTAGCGATTTTTTTGACCTTATCCAGAATCATCATCTGCCGCCCCAATGCCCTTAATGCAGTTGGATCATTATTTGCAACAGCCATAGTTTCCGCTGAGGTCAGTAATTGCAGAGTTTCCAGATCATCAAGGGCTAGGATCACACGGTCATCACAGGAACTTATGGCCTCGTGTACGAGGTTCATGGCAACATCCAGAACTTGGTCATTCTTGGTTATTAACTTCATGAAGTCAATAACCCGTTGAGCCAGTAAAGGTCTGGAAGGCTGATTTTGATAGTCTGCGGTTCCTGTCAATCGTCCCAAGAAAGCAATCAGGTCAACAGTCTGGTCAAGTCTGATGGGAAGTTCTGGTGTTTCAGTATGGGAAGAAGCCAAATCCTTCCAGAAGGCAAAAGCCTGCACAAAGCTTCCAAACAGCTGTTCTGGACGTTTTGCACGTCTGGAAAAGTGGAATTGCATCCCTGGCGTATCAACAGTGCTGAGCCGGTCAAGCAACGTATCGGACAGTCCCGTATTTTCCAAGTGGACATTGCGTATATTACCTGATGATGTGTGTCCCAACGTTGTAATCCAGTTAGGCAGGACCGTCAGCCTAGTGCAACCGTCAAGACAAAGGTCTCCCCCAAAGGAGATGTTCTCGGGCAGGGCTGCTAGGCTGGTGCAAGCGTAAAGGGAAAGCTCGCTCTCCACGGAGATGGTATCTGGCAGGGCCGTCAGGCCAGTGCAACGGTCAAGGTAAAGGGCGCCATTAACGGAGATGTTCCTGGGCAGAGAGGTCAGGCCGGTGCAATTGTAAAGAGATAAGTTGGCTCCGACGGAGAGGTTCTCTGGCAGGGCCGTCAGGCCGGTGCAAGAGTCAAGATAAAGGAAGCCCCATGCACAGAAGTTCTCGGGCAGGGACGTCAGGCCGGTGCAACCGTTTAGATACCAGTCGCCACCCACGGAGATTGTCTCTGGTAGGGCCGTCAGGCCGATGCAACTTTTGAGAGAAATGGAGCCATCAACGGAGAGGTTCTCTGGCAGGGCCGTCAGGCCAGTGCAACCTTTGAGAGAAAGGTCGTCCCCTACTGAGAGGTTCTCTGGCAGGGCCGTCAGGCCGGTGCAACCTTTAAGAGAAAGGTTACCAGACACTGAGAGGTTCTCTGGCAGGGTCGTCAGGTCGGTGCAACCTACGATAGAAAGGGAGCCTTCAACGGAGAGGTTCTTTGGCATGGCCGCAAGGTCGGTACAACCGTCAAGAGAAAGGTAGCCATTGAGCTTGTAATGAACGTCATTTGAAAATTTCCCACTAATAATCAGCTCCTTCAAATTGTGCGCTGGAATATCTTGTTGCTGCATTACAGAACGAACCATTAATGGCTTTGCTTTCGATGAAGCTGCTTCAGAAGGCGGAGTATATTTTGCTACACCTTCATCTCCATGATCACCATTCAGATCTGATGCGATTAAATTAAATGATCCGGAATGAGCAGGAGGTCTTATATTGTTATCCATATATTCTATATTCTATATTCTTCTATTTACGCGATGCTTTACTTTTTTACTGCTTTTCACCAGCCCAATTGACATTTTGCTCAATCCCTCTGTTCAAACTGTAAAAGATATTCAGGGGAATCATGATACAGCTCTTCCAGTACAATGTTTAGAGTCTGGATGACCTTGGTTTGGTCGCAGCAGCGTGCCGGGAGCTAAAGATAGCTGAATATATTAATGCACGCATAACCAATGATTCTTGCGACAGAATAGCACTATCAGACAGGCCCTGTAGCAATGATGATTAATGGCCTTGGTTTTACCGGTTCAACGTCGTATGTTTCCAGAATTGTTCGATAACAAGCCTGTTGATTGTTTGGTTGGAGAAGGCATTCAGCCAGAACATTGAAACGATAAGATTCTTGGACGGGCTCTTGATGACTTGTATGACCATGGCGTCAGCGAGGTGTATCTGAACTTTGCCATAGAGGTCGTCAATCCTCTGGCACTGCCCAGCATGGCATTGAATCTGGACGGTATCAGCCTGCATGTGGATGGTTATTACAACAGCGATGAAAACCCAGATGACTTGACGTGCATTCATATCTGTCCGGGCTATAGCCATGATCACCGTCCTGACTTGAATTGGTGGTCTTGCAGTTAATGACTGAGAATCAGGCTGATATTCCTCGTAAAGTCAATTGAGTGTGGTTCCCTTGCGACGACTCTACATTCATGAGTTCTCCATGATTACGAAGGTGAGAGCATTCCTTATGAAAGTTCCAATACGCCTGCCAATCTCTACTTGAATCCAGTGAGCGTAGCTTCAACACGGCCTCTGCCTCTTGCACACTCTATTTTTCCACGGGTAGATCCATACGGTCATTGATCAAATGGCGGCGAGCTCCCTCAATGGCTCCATTGGAAATTGGATAGCCAGCATTCAGCGCTTTGTCATAGCAGAGCCTCGAGTGGTTTTTTTGAAGATAGTCTGCACACTTATCAATGGCCTCACGTTTTGTCAGACCTCTCTTGCTCGCACTTTGCCGGATTCCCATGGCACTTTGTCAGACTCTCCCTTGAGTATCTTCATGGACCGCTCTGGCACCCAGTTTTTAATAGCCTTATCCACCTTGTTGTGTAAGCAGTGACCGGCTTTCCACAGATATTCAAGTACATGGATAAAGTCCACGATGATAGTTGCCTTAACTCCCTTCTTTTTCATAATCACGGTAATCAGTTTACGCTGATGATGGTGCTCATCAATAACAATGGGCCACTGACGTTTTTGTTTATGATCTAGCCTAGAGCTGCCTAGGAAGCTTCTTCTATCACGGCTTACGCTCTCTTTTCACACTGGCCCACACACTCTTATTTCTAGTTGGAGGACGTAATTTAACAACGTTGTAGCTCTTCCGATTCATATGCATGACAGATTCTGCCGTTCGAGGATTGGGTTTTACCGTATAACCGGTGACTACCTGTGCTAGTCGTTTGTGATCTTTCTTCTCTTCCGGACTGAGCTAGGTTTGCAACTTATGCTGACTTTTTTGCGTGTTCTTCCGTGTTGCTTACATAAATCATTTCGGCGCATCACCAAGCCATTACCGTCAATACTTAGTATCTGCAGGTCTTTTGTTTGCTCAATCACAACCTTGAGCTGTTCATAAACAGCCTCAAAGTCTTGAGCCGTATCCGCTACCAGTTGCATAGCATGTCGTTTCCCACCACCCCCCCCCCACACCCCTAGGCAACTATCACAATGTCGTTTAATCGTTCGATAATAAGAGCAATCCATCATATAGCTGACAATTTTTCCATCATGTCATCAGAGTACTTGTCAGTATTGAGGTTTAACTGAGCATTCAGCGAAAACGCGCTTGATTGATGCCACTGCTATCATTGTGACGACAGAACCAAACAAGCTAGTCAGTTGTCGTGAAGGATTTTTCCTGACGTGATTTCTCTGCTTACCGTAGCTACTAGTTACCGATGTTTGCAGGGGCTCATCATTAGCCTGTTTATCCAGACCACCTTGGAGAAGAAGGCGCAACACTTTATTGCCTTTAGTGCAGATATAACTCTCAATGATGCCATGCTTTTGTTGGAGAGTGGATTCAAGGAACTAAATGACAGCGCCCAAATGATCACGAGCTGGCGAGAAGAATTAATAATAGATGTGGAAGGTTCTTTCGATACGACAATGCAGCCGCTAAAACATCATGGCTTTCGATATATCAGGTAACGAAAAAGAGACGGGGTTATGTGGATATAGCGTTGTCAAACCAATAATTACATAACACCGTCTCTTGTGAACGCATCCTGCGTCAATACCCTCGATTGTTAATTCTTCTCACCAGCTCGTGATCATTTGGACGCTATCATTTAGCGCCTTGAATCCACTTTCCAACAAGAGCATGACACCGTAGAGAGCTATATACAGACTGAAGGCAACGAAGTGTTGCGCCTTTTCCTCCAATAGTATCTGGACAAGCAGCCAAATGATGAGCCGCAGCAATCGTCTGTAAGGAGTAGCTACGGTGAGTAGAGGAATTACGTTAGGAAAAATACCTCCAGATAACTGACCAGCTTGTTTGGTTTGGTTGTAGTCAGGCGTTGCAGTTACAGCCAGCGGCATCAATCCAGCGCGTTTTCGCTGTATGCTCAGTTAAACTTCAGTACTACAAGTATTCTGATGGTATGAGGGGAAAAATTGTCAGCGATGTGATGGATTGCTCTTATTATCGAACGATGAAACGACATCGTGAATGTTGCCAAAGTATGGTTGGAAAATGACAGGCTATGCAACTGGTAGCAGACACGGCTAAAGACTTTGAAGCTTTGTTACGAACAGCTCAAGGTTTTGATTGAGCAAACAGAAGACCTGCTGATCCTAAGTTTTGACGGTAAGGGATTGGTGATACGCCCGAAAGGGTCGAGGGAAACAACACGGCAGAACGCGCAAAAGAGTCAGCAGAAGTTGCAAACCAAGCTCAGTCTATGATAGGAGAAAGATCGCAAACGACTAGAACAGGTAGCCACAGGTTATACGGTTAAATCCAATCTTCGAACGGCAGAATCGGTCATGGATATGGATTGGAAGAGCGACAACATTGTTAAATTCCGTCCTCCCACCAATAATAAGAGAGTGTGTGGCAGTGTAGGGATATAGGTGTAAGCCGTGATAGAACAAGCTTCTGAGGAAGCGTTCAGGCGAGATTCTGAGCAGAAACGGCATTGAGTCATTGTTCTTGATGGGCACCGCTTATAAGCGGTAACTGATTACCGGGATTATGAAAAAGAAGGTAGTTAAGGCAACTATCATCGTGGACTTTATCCATGTACTTAAATACCTGTGTAAAGCCGGTCACTGCTTACACAACAAGGTGGATGAGGCGATTGAAAGTTTGGTGGCAGAACGGTCCCCGGATATACTAAGGGGATAGTCTGGCAATGTGGCCATGGAAATCCGGCCAAGTGTGAGCAAGAGATGTCTGACAAAACTGAAGGCCATTGATAAGTGTGCAGACTATCTTCAAAAAAACCGTACTAGGCTCTGCTACGGCAAGGCGCTTGATCTGGCTATCAGATTGTCAGTGGAGTTATTGAGGGAGTTTGCCACCATTTCATCCATGGCCGTATGAGCTATCTTTGGCAAAGTGGATTTTGGAAGGGGTAGAGGCGGTGTTGAAGCTACGCTCATTGAATTCAAGTGGAGATTGGCAAGCGTATTGGAACTTCTATAATATAAGGAATGCTCTCGCCTTCGTAATCATGGAGAACTAATGAATTGGGTGTCTTAGCAAGAGGGGACCACACACTTTTCAAATCATGCGACAAGGCTCAATTACAGCAATGGTGGATTTCGCTGGTTTGAAGTGTTTAAAACCAAACATGGGTCCAATTATTAGCTTTATCCTTAGATGATTATGTTCAAATAAGGTTGTTCAGATACTTATCCTAGCTAACTTTAGTCTCTGGCTGGCCAGCTCCTTTAAGTTCACTATTCAGTGAATTAATGGCGACGGTATTGGCACCGCTTTTACCTATAGTTATCGTGGTCGAACACCATTTTGAGCAATGGCTTTATTAAAACTGTCTTTCACCACCGATATCAGGAATATATTGACTCGTAAAGCACAACCTAAAATTTGTATGATTGTACATTGGCTTTCTTTCAAGCCAACCTCATGTCGCTCTTGATTATTGACCGTTAACTCATTATTACCGGTAGTTCGATGGCGAAAAACAGGTGAGCCCCTGTCACTTAGCTATCTTTTGGATACCAAACCATAGATAGCCAACTGGAGGCTCCAGTGTCTATTGCCAGTATATTCTGTGATGTGTATGATTTCTGCATAACATTGTGAATCACAATGGCATGGACAACTCATCTGTCATTCCAAAAAGCCTACAGTGATATCCATATTATCGTCAGTGAAATAATGACCATCATCATCTATGTCCATCTTAGTGCCTTTCGCAATTTCAAGTACTATGACCAGCGACGATCACACAACATAGGTCAGACTATTTACCGAACATAGTATCCTACAATCGCTTTGTAGGACTCATGAAACAGGCTTTGATACCACTGACGGTTTATCTAAAGTCTCAGTGCATTGGGCAACCAACTGGCCTGCCATTCATTGACTCGACGCCCATCGTTGTCTGTGACAACCATAGGATCAACAACAACAAGGTCTTCAGTGAATAGACTAAACTGGGGGAAACGTCTACAGGTTGGAAGTTTGTTTTTAAGTTATACTTTATTATTAACCATCTCGGAGAAATTCTATCATTTTGCCTGATAACGGCTAACACCGATGACCGTAACCCAGTACCAGATCGCATCGAAGGGTTCACTGGTTGGATTTATGGAGATAAGAGCTATGTCTCTGAGAAGTTGGTGGCCTAGTTGCAGGAGAAAGGCATGAGCATGGTAACTAAAGTTAGGAAAAATATGAAGCCAAAAGAGCTGAAGGCCTTTGATGAAGTGATGTTGAGGAAACGAGCAGTAATAGGAAGCGTAAATGATCAGTTGCAGCATATTTTGCAGATCGAACATACTTGACACCGGTCACTATGTAACTTACTGATTACCACTGTTAATCATCCAGTTTAAGGAGCCTTGTTGGCATGGGCCAAGTTAGTGCAGCCATGTAATTAAGCCTTGATACCATTGCTTTCAAATCAAAGCGCCGGTTGAATCGATAGCAATACTCAGCAGGGTATCTTGGTATATGCTTCGGGTTAATATTGTGGTAACTGCCTTTCAGAGCATTTTTGACGTTCCATATTATGGTGTTGACCAACGTAAACAACTTATTAGCTATCGATTTGTGACCACCACTTGTCACCACTGCTGTATATGGGTGTCCGGCGTTGGTTATTCCTGTGAATGCACCTAGGCCATCACTGACAACACCGCAGGTATGACCACCGAGATGCTTTTGCGCCAAGAGTTCCAGCTTCCTTCTCCGGGAATTGGTTACCATGCCTGAAAGGCATATACAGCTGGTAGTTTTCCTCGTTGGTTTGCACGGCGGCAATAAATTGGTGTTTGTGTTCAGAACTTTTTACACGTTTGCCTCCATGTTTTTCACCACCCCAGTAGGAATCAGCCATCTGAACATGTCCCTGCGGAGGACGTCTGTCATCACGTTCTGTCATTACCTGCATAAGCTTGTGCTTCAAGTGCCAAGCGGCATTATAAGGGATTTTCAGCTGTCTCGAGAGCTCTAGGGCCGATATGCTATTCTTGGTCTGAGTCACTAAAAACATGCCTAACAACCAAGTGGTACATGGTAGTTTGCTAGCTTCCATAATGTTGCCACTGGTTAATTATGTCTGGTGACGGCAGCGTTTGCATAGGTAGAGCTCACGGGTTTTTATGATGCAATACTCTTGACAATAACACAGAGGACATTCAAACCCATTCGGCCACCGCCATTTGAAAAGCTAGGCACGGCATTGTTGTTCCGTGCCATATTGCTGAAAGAACCCCACCATGCTCATGCCTTTCTGGAACTGAATTTTGTTCTTGGCCATGATGCACCTTCTGCTCCTAGGAAAACAGTGTCGTAAGTTTAGACGAGAAGTGGCTCAGGTCAGATGGTAATCATGTTTAACTTTGCTATAAATCTGATGGCATGATTGATTGCCTATGCACGGCAGGCCAGAAAGCCACATATTGATGTTTCGGTACTAACAGAAGGTGTACCAATGGCTTTCTGGGCGTCGAACTTTCGTTAATAGTTAACGATCAATAATCAATAGCGACATGTAGTTGGCTGGAAAGAAAGACAATGGATGATCAACCAAATTCTAGGAGTTTTTTACGAGTGGTATATTCCTGACAGGTGTGGTGAAAGACAGTTTGAATAAAGCCATCGCTCAAAATGGTGTTCCGGCCACGGAACTATTGATAAAAGCGGTACAAATACCGACGTTCTGAATTCACGTTAATAACGCGAGTTAACGTTTCAATTTTGGTTACATCCTTGGATTTTAATGGCTTGAGGCATAGTGATGTTTTTTGAGAAGTGCCCAATGGCTCCTTCTGAGCCATTGCCAACCAATAAAGTACTCAAATAACTCTCTTTCTGTAACATGAATCTGTACAAAAAGGCTGAAGCCTATGTAGCGTAAGGGATTATCTCGTCGAACGCACGTTGAATAGTGAACTGAAAGGAGCCGAACAGCCATGTGTGAAGGTTCGTTAGAATAAGTATCTGAACAACCTTGTTGAGTAGGATAATCTATGGATCAAGTGGATAACGGTACCAATGCTTGGTTTTAAACGCTTCAAATCAGCGAAATCCACCCTTGCTGGAATTGAACTTTGTCACATGATTTGAAAATGACAATATGACCAGAGGGTGGCTGCTGATGTCTGGGAGTATTTCCATTCTCTGGCGTGGTAGTTTTATCTTGAGATAGGATTATTTCGCCTTATGGAAATAGATACAACAGAATCACCTGAGGTGTTCTATTGGCTATCACATCGCGTGTATCACGTATCGTTTAGTTTTAACCGTTTGCTGTGGGTGGTGGCGAAACGCCATCTATCAGCAGAACCACGGCTGACCATTCCAACTGGTTATTGGTAAACTGATTTTTACCATTTTCCAAGTAAGTCCTGCGGAGTGCATCGTAATCCACTGGTGATTGCCCACCGCAACCATCTTTTGTGTTTTATCTCCACAGATGTGGCAGACGTCCATACGGTCTACCATTTGTGGCTTGAGCTGGTAAAATTCTGGAGTAGCTTGGTGGCGTTGATATTTTTGCCATGGTGCCAACTCTTCAAGATAGCTATCCAGTTTAGCCCCAGAGCAGGATATCTTGATGTTGACGTAAGCTCTTGCAATGTCCTTATCTTCAACGTAAGCACACCCATGAAATATCATATTTTGCGTTGAGCCAAGAATGGTAAAGTACTTGCTTAATTCAATCCTAGAAGCCAGCTCAACCTCGATCTGATCAACCCAAGATAGTGTTAGCATATAGACTCTGGCGATTTTTTTACCTTATCCAGAATCATCATTTGCCGCCCAAACGCCCTGAATTAAGTAGGATCATTATCTTCAACCGCCATAGTTTACACTGAGGACAGTAATTGCATAATTTCCAGATCATAAGGGCCAAGATCACACTGTCATCACAGGGACTTATGGCCTCGTGTACGAGGTTCATGGCATCATCCAGAACTTGGTCTTGGCCATTCCCGGTGATTAACTCCATGACGCCAATAACCCGTTGAGCCAGTAAATGCTTGGAAGACTGATTCTGATAGTCAGCGGTTTCTGTCAATCGTCCCAAGAAAGCAATTAGGTCAACAGTCTGGTCAGATCAGAGGGTCATTCCCGGTGTTTCTGTACGGGGAGAAGCCAAATTCTTCCAGAAGGCAAAAGCCTGCCCAAGGTTTTCAAATAGTGTTCTGGATGTCATGCACCTCTGGAAAAGTGGAACCGCATCCCTAGCGTCTCAACAGTGCTGATCTGGTCAATCAACGTATTGGACAGTCCCGTATTTCCCAAGTGATATGGCGTGTATTACCTGATGATGTGCATCCAACCATTGTAATCCAGTTAGATAGGGCCGTAAGGCCAGTGCAACCTATGAGAGAAAGGTAGCCACTCACGGAGAGGTTCTCGGGCAGGGACGTCAGGCCGATGCAATCTCCTAGAGAAAGGTTCCACTGCACGGATAGGTGCTCTGGCATGTGCGTCAGGCCAGTACAACCTATGAGAGACAGGAGGCCCCCAACGGAGAGGTTCTTTGGCAGGGACGTCAGGCCGGTGCAACCTCAAGATAAAGGGAGCCAACCGCGGATAGGTTATGGCAAGGACGTCAGGCCGTGGCACCCTCTGAGAGAAAGGCAGCCAACCTCGGAGAGGTTTTCTGGCAGGGTCGTCAGGCCGGTGCAACCAATGAGAGAAAGGTAGCCAATCACGTATAGGTCCTCTGGCAGGACCATCAGCTGGTGCAACTGTCAAGATCAAGGTCTCCATCGGCCTAGTAATGAACGTTTTTTGAATATTTCCCACTAACAATTAGCTCCTTCAAATTGTGCGCGGAAATATCTTCTTGCTGCATTACAGAATGAATCATTAATGGCTTTGCTTCCGACGAAGCTGTTTCAGGAGGCGGAATATATTTTGCTCCACCTTCATCTACATGATCACCATTTAGATCTGATGTTATTAAATTAGACGATCCAGAATGAGAATGAGGTTTTATATTGTTATCTATTATTAATATGAATAAAGTATTTAATATCTGATTTCCACCACACAATTGACATTTCCCTGAATCCCGCTGTACAAACGGTAAAAGACATGCAGGAAAATCCTAGTACAGTCCTTTCAGTACTAGATGAAGAGTCTGGATCACCTTGGTTTGGTTGCAGCAACATGCCGGGAGCTAAAGCTAGCTTAATATATTGATGCATGCATAACCAACGACTCTAACACACGGCCTGTTACTATTTGACAGGCAGTTGCAGTAATGATTATTAATGGCCTTGGTTTTATCGGTCAAACGGTACATATGTTTCCCTAATTTTTCGAAAACAAGCCTGCTGATTAGTTGGTTGGAGAAGACATTCAGCCAGAACATTTAAACGATAAGATTCTTGGACTGGCTCTTGATGATTTGTATGACGCTGGTGTCAGCGAGTTGTATCTGAACCTTGTCATCAAGGTCGTCAATCATCTGAAACTGTCCTGCTGGGCATTGAATCTGGAGGGTACCAGCCTGCATATAGATGGTGATTACAAAAGCGTTGAAATCCCAGATGACTTGACCAGCATCCATATCTGCTAGGCTATAGCAGTAATCACCGTCATGACTTGGATAAGGTGGTCTTGCAGTTAATGACAGAGAATCATGCTAGTATTCCTTTATTCATGGCTCCATGCAGCGGCAATATAAACGATAAAACCTGCTTAATTAGATGGGGAAGGTTTCCTTGCTACGCCGCCCCATGCATTAGTCCTCCACGATTACTAAGGTGAGAGCATTCCTTATGGAAGTTCAAATACGCCTGCCAATTTCCACTTGGATCCAGTGAGCGTAGCTTCAACACAGTCTCTGGCCTTACAAACTCCACTTTGCTATAGGTAGATCCATACTGTCATTGATAAAATGTCGGAAGCTCCATTAATGACTCCACTGGCAATCTGATAGCCAGCATCCAGCACCATGTTATAGCAGAGCCTAGGACGGTTTGTTTGAAGATAGTCTGCACACTTACTCAATGGCCTCCAGTTTTGTCAGACCTCTCTTGCTCGCACTTTTCCGTATTCCTAGGGCACCTAGTCAGACTATCCACGGAGTATCTTCAGGGACTGTTCTACCATCAAGCTTTCCATAGCCTCATCCCATTTGTCGTGTAAGCAGTGACTGGCTTTCCACAGATATTCAAGTATCAAGGTACTGAATGCTAGAGTCCAAATGATCACAAGCTGGTAAGGAAAATGAAAAATCGAGGGTATTGGCGCAGGATGCGTTCACAAGAGACGGCGTTATGGAGTTATTGGTTTGGCGACGTTATGTACCATAAAACCGTCTCTTTTTAGTTACCTGATATATTGAAAACCATGATGTTTTAGTGGCTGAATTGTCGTATCAAAAGAGCCGCTACCAACTCCTTTGTCTACTTGGTATTCATGGGAACCAGCGTGATAAACAGCTGTTTTTGCTGATCTAGCGACTGAATGGTTTAGGCAACATACGGTGCTACATATACTACCAGATAGCTATTATTCAAGGCCTATTTGAAGTGTTCTAGTGTTTTTTAATGATCTAATTAAAGCATATTTGTCGTTTATATTGCCACTGCATGGAGCCATGAATAGAGGAATACCAGCCTAATTCTCTGTCACTAACTGCAATACCTCCTGATTCAAGTCAGGACAGTGATCACGGCTATAGCCATTGCAGAGATGGATGCAGGTCAAGTAATATGGGTTTCATCGCTGTTGTAATCACCATCTACATACAGGCTGGTACCGTCCAGATTCAATGCCATGCAGGGCAGTTTCAGATGATTGACGACCTTGATGGCATGGTTCAGATACAACTAGCAGACGTCAGCGTCATACAAGTAATCAAGAGCCTATCTAAGAATCTTATCGTTTAAATGTTCTGGCTGAATGCCTTCTCCAACTAGCCGATCAACCGGCTTGTTTTCGAAAAAATATGGAAACATACGCAATGTGTGACCGGTAAAATCAAGGCCATTAATAATCATTGCTATAATTGCCTGTCCGATAGTGACATTCCGTGCATCAGAGTTATTGATTATGTGTGCATCTATATATTCAGCTATCTTTAGCTCCAAGCATGTTGCTGTAACCGAACCAAGGTGATCAAGACTCTTAATCTGGTACCGGAATGGCTGTATCAGGATTTTCCTGCATGTCTTTTACCGTTTGGACAGTGGGATTCAGGGGAATATCAATTGGGCTAATGAAAAGCAATAAAAAAGTAGAACATGCGTGAATAATGTAACAAGGTAAGACCTCCTGCTCATTTCGAATTATCTACTTAAATAGCATCAGATCTGAATGATGATATGTACGTGGCGGTGGGGCAAGATATATTGCACCTTCTAAAACTGCTTTGTCGGAAGCAAAGCCATTAATGATGCGTTCTGTAATGCAGTAATAAGATATTTCCGCGCACAATTTGAAGAACCTGATGGTTAGAGTGAAATTTTCAAATGACGTTCATTACAATGCCGATAGCGACCTTTCTCTTGACGTGGGCACTGGCTTGGAGGCCATATATAATTGGATTACAACGTTGGGATGCACATCATAAGGTAATACACGCTATGTCTACTTGGGAAATATGGGACTGTCCAATATGGTGATTGACCGGCTCCGCACTGTTGAGACGCTAGGGATGCTGGTCTACTTTTACAGAAGTGCAGGGCATCCAGAACAGCTGTTTGAAAGTTTTCGGCAGGTTTTTGCCTTCTGGATTAATTTGGCTTCTTTCTTTACTGAAACACCGGAACTGGCCATCCGATCTGACCCGACTGTTGACCTGATTGCTTTCTTGGGATGATTGACAGGAACAGCTGACTATCTATCAGAATTAGCCTTCCAAGCCTATACTGGCTAGACGGGTTATTGGCGTCATGTAGTTTATCACTTGGAATGACTAAGACTCGGTTCGGGATGATGCCCTGAACCTCGGACACTAGGCCAGTAGTTCTTGTGATGGCCGTGTAATCTTGGCCATTGATGATCTGTAAACTATGCAATTGCTGGCCGTAGCGGGAATTATCGCTGTTGAAGATAATGGTCCCACTGAATTAATGGCATTTTGGCGGCAAATGATGATTCTGGATAAGGTCAAAAAAATCGCCAGATTCCATATGAGAACACTTCCTTGGGTGGATCAGATCGAGGTTGAGCTGGCTTTCCGGATTGGATTAAACAAGTACTTTACCATTCTTGGCTCAACGCAAAATATGATATTTCGTGGGTGTGCTTATGTTGAAGATAAGGACATTGCAAGAGCTTACGCGAACATCGAGATATCCTGCTCTTAGGCTAAGCTGGGTAGCTATCTTGAAGAGTTGGCACCATAGCAACAATATCAACGCCACCAAGCTACTCCGAAATGTTATCAGCTCAAGCCATAAACGGTAGACCGTATTGACACGAGCCACATCTGCAGAGATAAAACACAAAAGATGGTTGCGGTGGGCAACCTCAAAGTGGATTACGATGTCCTCCGCAGGACTTACTTGGCCAATTGTAAAAATACGGTTACCAATAACCAAGTGGAATGGTCGACTGTGGTTCGGTTGATAGAGGACGTTTTGCTTCCTACAACACACAGCAGACGGTTAAAGCCAAACGATACGTAATATAGTGATGGGATTGCCGATAGAACACCGAAGGTGATTCTGTTGCATTTATTCCAGAAGGTGAAGGAAGCCTATCTCCAGATAAAACTACTACGGCAAAGAGTGAAAGTACTTTCAGACATCAGCAGCCGCCCTCTGGTCATATTGTCCTTTTCGAATCATAGAACAAAGTTCAATTACAGCTATGGTGGATTTCGCTGATTTAAAGCGTTTAAAACTCAACATGGGTACCGTTATCCGCTGTATCCATCGATGATCATGCTCAACAAAGTTGTTCAGATTCTGGCTGTAAAGCTCCTTTCAGTTTACTATTAAGTGAATGCATGTCGGCGGTATTCGCACCGCTATTTATCAATAGTGACCGTGGCCGTAACACCTCTGAGAGCAATGGTTTTCTTAAAACTGTCTTTCACCACCACTGTCAGAAATATACCTACTCGTAAACCATACCTAAAATTTTGATGATCATCCATTGTCTTTCCTTCAAGCCAACCATACGACGCTCTTGATTATTGGATCGTTAACTCATTAATTCCCTAGAAACATATGTGGTGGTTTTTTTGATACGACAATGCAGCTGCTAAAATATCATGGTTTTCGATGTATCCGGTAACGAAAAAGAAACGGTTTATGGTGATATGACGCCGTCAAACCAATAACTACATAACACTGTCTATTGTGAACGCATCCTGCGCCAATACCATCGATTATTCATTATGCTAACCAGATCGTGATCATTTGGACGCTACCATTTAGCACCTTGAAACCACTATCCAACAAGAGCATGGCACCATAGAAAGCTATATCAGGACTGAAGGCAACTAAGTGTTGCACCTTCTCCTACAATGGTATCTGGATAAACAGGTCAATGATGAGCTGCAGCAATCGTCGGTAACAAGTAGCTAGGGTTAGCAGAGAAATCACGTTATAAAAAATACCCCAGACAACTGACCAGCTTGTTTGGTTTTATTGTAGTCAGGCGTCGCCGTTACAGCCAGCGGAAGCAATCAAACGTATTTCCGCTGGATTCTCAGTTAACCACAATACTACAAGTACTATGATGATATGAGGGGAAAAATTGTCAGTTATGTGATGGAGCGCTCTTATTATCGAACGATTAAACGACATCGAGAGAGTTGTCCAAGTATGGTTGGAAAACGACAGGCTATGCAACCGGTAGCGGATACGGCTCAAGACTTTAAGGCTTTTTACGAACAGCATCAGGTCGTGATTGAGCAAACAGAAGACTTGCAGATCATCTGTTTTGACGGTAAGGGCCCGGTGATACGCTAGGAATGGTTGAGGTAAGCAACTAGGAAGAACGCGCAAAAGAGTCAGCAGAAGCTGCAAACTAGGCTCAGTCTTAAAGAGGAGAAAGATCGCAAACTAATGGCACAGGCAGCCACCGTTTATACGGTAAAACCTAATCCTCGAACGGCATAATCGGTCGTGGATATGTATCGTAAGAGCGACATCGTTTTAAATTCTGGCCTCCAGCAAGGCACTAAGAGAGTGTGGGCCAGTGTAGAAAGATAGGTGGAAACCGTGATAGCATAGCTTTCGGGAAGGGCTCAGGCTAGATCCGGAACAGAAACGGTAGTGTGTCATTGTGATTGATTGGCACTCTCATCAGCGGAAACTGATTACCGTGATTATGAAAAAGAAGGGAGTTTAGGCAGTCATCATAATGGACTTTATCTAGGTGCTTTAATATCTGTGGAGAGCCGATCACTGCTTACACGACAAGTGGATTAGGCTATTGCAGAACGGTCCATTAAGATATTCATGGGAGAGTATGATAAGGTGACCGGGGAATCAGGCAAAGTGCGAGCAATATGGGTATGACAAAACTAGAAGCCATTGATAAGTGTACAGACTATTTTTAAAAACAACGTTCTAGGCTCTGCTATGAGAAAGCACTTGATGCTGGCTATGCGATTGCCAGTGAAGTCATTGAGTGAGCTTGTTGCTATTTGATCAATTACCGTATGGATCTAACTTGGGCAAAGTGGAGTTTGCAAGATGCAGAGGCTGTGTTGAAGCGACTCACTTGATTCAAATAGATTGGCAGGAGTATTGGAACTTTCATAAAGAATGCTCTCTCCTTCGTAATCATGGAGAACTAATGAATGTGACGTCATAGCAAGGGAACCACACCCATATAAGAATCTTTCGAGGAAGCGCTAAGGCGAGATCAGTAGCAGAAACGCCAGTTGGTCATTGTTATTGATGAGCACGCGCATCAGTGGAAACTGATTACCGGGATTATGAAAAAGAGAGGAGTTAAGGCAACCATCATTATGAACTTTTTCTATGTACTTGGATATCTGTGGAAAGGTGGTAACTGCTTACACAACAATGGTGATGTGTGGCTATTAAGCTGGGTGGTAGAATGGTCCCTGAAGATATTCATGGGAGAGTTTGACAATGTGGCCCATGGAATCCGGCACAGTGCTAGTAAGATGGGTCTGACAAAACTTCAGGCCATTGCTAAGTGTGCAGACTATCTTCAAAAAAGCCGTCCTAAGCTCTGTTATGACAGGGCGCTGAATGCTGGCTATCAGATTGCCAGTGGAGAGTCATTGAGGTAGCTTACCGCTATTTGATCAATGACCGCTTGGTTCTATAACCTGAGCAAAGTGGAGTTTGCAAGGGTCAGAGGATGTGTTGAAGCTACGCTCACTGGATTCAAGTGGAGATTGGGCGGTGTATTGGAACTTCCATAAGGAATGCTCTCGCCTTCGTAATTATGGAGAACTAATGAATGTGGCGTCGTAGCAAGGGAACCACACCCATAGGATTCCTTTGCCTTCTGGAAATAGGTGTTGCGGAATCACTGTATCACGCATCGTTTAGCTTTAAGTTTGCTGAGGGGTGGGCGAAACGTTCTCTATCAGCTGAACCACGGCTGACCATTCCAAAGGGTTATTGGTAAACGGATTTTTACCATTTTTTCGGTAAGTCCTGCAGAGGGCATCGTAATCCACCTGTTTATTGTCCACCCCAACCATATTTTGTGTTTTATCTCCAGAGATGTGGCACTCGGCAATAGAGCCTATTATTTGTGGCTTGAGCTGGTAAAATGCTGGAGTAGCTTGGTGGCGTTGATATCTTCACCATGGTGTCCACTCTGCAAGATAGCTCTCCAGTTGAGTTTCATAGCAGGACATCTCTATGTCGACGCGAGCTCTTGCAATGTCCTTATCTTCAACATAAGCACACCCACGAAATAGCATATTGTGCGTTGAGCTAGGAAAGGTAAAGTACTTGCTTAATTCCATCCGGAAAGCCAACTTAACCTCGATCGAATCCACCCAAGAGAGTGTTAGCACATGGGTTCTGGCGATTTCTTTGACCTTATCAAGAATCATCATTTGCCGCCCAACCGCCCTTAATTCAGTTGGATCATTATTTTCAACAGCCATAGTTTCCGTTGAGGTCAGTAAATGCATAGTATCCAGATCATCAATGGCTAGGATCACACGGTCATCACAGGAACTTATGGCATCGTGTACGATGGTAATGGCATTATCCCGAACTTGGTTATCCACGGAGATGTACTCAATGGCGGAAATCACCCGTTGAGCTAGGAAATGCTTGGAGGACTGATTCTGTATAGTCTGCGGTTCCTGTCAATCGGTCCAAGAAAGCAATCAGGTCAACAGTTGATCAGATCGGATGGCCAGTTTCGGTGTTTCAGTATGGGAAGAAGTCAAATCACGCTAGAAAGCATAAGCCTGCTCAAAGTGTTTAAACTTCCGTTCTAGATGCCCTGCACTTCTGGAAAAGTGGAACCGCATCTCGGGCGTCTCAACAGTGCGGATCCGGTCTATCAACGTATCGGACAGTCCCGTATTTTCTAGGTGGATATGGCGTATATTACCTGATGATGTGTATCCCAACATTGTAATCCAGTTAGGCAGGGCCGTCAGACTGGTGCAACCGTCAAGATAAATTCCTCCCCCAACGTAGATTTTTCCTGGCAGGACCGCCAAGCCGGTGCAACCGTCAAGAATTAGGTCCCCCATCACGGAGAGGTTCTAGGGCAGGGGCGTCAGGTTGGTGACACATCTTAGAGAAAGGTCGCCATCTACCGTGTAATGAACGGCATTTGAAACTTTCCTCTAACAATCAGATCCTCTATATAGTGCTAGCTAATATCTTCTTGTTGCATTACAGAACGAGTCATTAATGGTCGTGTTTCCGGCGAAGTTGTCTCAGCAGGTGTAATATATCCTGCTGCCTCATAAAGCATCAGATCTGAATGATGACAGTTTATCAGATCTAATTCTATTAAATGAGAGAATTCAGACAGATGCTGAGGCCTTATATTGTTATTCAATCTTATGTTACTTTTTGTTGCGCGCAAAATAAATGTAACTTCCAATGGAACATGTTAACTGAAAGTTAAGTTTCGTGAACTTTAATACCTTGGGTGGCATGGCAAGCATAGGATAAGGTCCATAATTTCCGAAAACAAGCTAGTTGATCGGCTAGTGGTATAAGGCATTAAGGCAGAACATTAAAACGATAAGATTCTTGTCCTAGCTCTTGATTACTTGTACGATGGTTGCGTCTGCTAGTTGTATCTGAACCTTGCCATCAAGGTCTTAAATAACTTGAGCTAGACGAGATAATCCTTGTGCTACATAGGCTACAGCCTTTTTGTACATGTTCATGTTACAGAAAAAGAGTGATTTTGAGTACTTTATTGTATACCAAAGGCTCAGAAGGAGCCTGTGGGCACTTTTACAAAAACATCACTATGCCTAAAGTCCTTAAAATTCAAGGGCTGTAGCCAAAACTGAAGCGTCTAACTCACGTTAGTGATTGGTTTGACGACCTTATATAACCATAAAACCGTATCTTGTGAACGCATCTTGCGGCAATACCCTCTATTATTCATTCTTCTCACCAGCTCGTGATCATTTGGAGGCTATCATTCAGCACCTTAAATCCATCCTCCAACAAAAGTATGGCACCATAGAGGTCTATATTCAGACTGAAGGCAACAAAGTGTTGCGCCCTTTCCTCCCGTGGTATATGCATAAGAAGGCCAATGATGAGCCGCAGCAATCGTCGGTAACTGGTAGTGCCTGGGAGCAGAGGAATCACGTGAGAAAAAATATCTCCCGAAACTTACCAGTTTGTTTGGTTCTGTCATAGTCAGGCGTCGCAGTTACAGTTAGCGGAAGACATCCAGCGTGTTTTCGCTGGATGCTCAGTTAAACCTCAATACTGATCAGTACTATGATGATATGAGGGGGAAAATTGTCAGAGATGTGATGGGTCGCTCTTATGATAGAACGATTAAACGACATTGTGAGAGTTGCCTAGGTGTGGTTGGAAAAAGACATACTATGCAACTGATAGCGGATACGGCTCAAGACTTTGAGGCCTTTTTACGAACAGCGCAAGGCGTAATTGAGCGAACAGAAGACCTGCAGATCCTCAGTTTTGACGGTAATGGCATAGTGATGCGCCCGGCATGGTTGAGGGAAGCAACTAGGAAGAATGCGCAAAAGATTCAGCAGAAGCTGCAAACTAGGCTCAGTCCGGAAGAGAAGAAAGATCGCAAACGATGGCACAGGTAGCCACCTGTTATACGGTAAAACCAAATTCTCAAATAGCATATATCAGTCATGAATATGGATTGGAAGAACGACAACGTTGTTAAATTCCGTTCTCACTCCAACCATAAGAGAGTGAGGCAGTGTATAAAGAGAGGCGTAGGCCGTGATAAAAGAAGCTTTCGAGGAAGTGTTCAGATAAGATCCTGAGCAGAAACGGCAGTTGGTCATCGTTATTGATAGGGACCATCATAAGCGTAAACTGGTTACCGGGATTATTAAAAATAATGTAGTTAAGGCAACCCAATACCTCCATAACACCGTTTCTTTTTCGTTACCGGATATATCGAAAACCCTGATGTTTTCGTGGCTGCATTGTCGTAGATAGGGAACAACACCCAAAGATAATGTACGATCATTCAAATTTTGGTATTTTTTACGAGTTGGCATATTTCTGATAGGGATGATGAAAAACAGCTGTGTCTGCTTTTTGGTAACTATATTTGGTTTACGTCGTTCAATAAAGAATGACTTATCAATAAACTAAGTCGAACTCGCGTTTTCAATAAAGAGATTTGAAGTGTTGACGAAGAAAAATGTTAGTACATAGAGAGTAGAGGCGGTCTAATTTAGAAATCGCCCTTAATGAGAGTTGTCATTCTCTGATTAAAGACGCATCTTTAACTATTTGCTACTAGGTGTCAGACAAGATTTATACTAGGAGTTTTGCCTTGAACTCTTTCCTGCGTTTGTGCAAGACAGGTTCTGTGTAGCCATTAGGCTGCCCACATCCAGTGAAGACAAGATCGCAGGCTGCCGTAAAGGATATGCTACTTTCAAAGTCTTGAGCCATTGGCTGATATGAGTGATCACTGGCGTTCTGCCGATCCACGACACTAGCCATACGCTTAAGAGTTTCTACCACCTGCTCTTTTGAGCAAATGCCATGGCGCAGCCAGTTAGCAATGTGCTGACTGGCAATTCGTAATGTTGCCCTATCCTCCATCAAGCCAACATTATTGATATCAGGCACTTTGGAACAGCCGACACCTTGATCAATCCAGCGTACGACATAGCCAAGTATGCCTTGAGCATTATTGTCCAGCTCTTTTTGAATCACCTCAGCAGGGAAATTGTCCCTATCTGCCATCAACGGAATTTCCAGAATATCATCAATACTGGCTTTTTTACGTTTAGCCAGCTCTTTCTGCCTAGCCAGAACATTAACTCGATGATAATGAACTGCATGGAGTGTGGCGCCATTTGGGGAAGGAACCCACGCAGTGTTGGCTCCGGACAGAGTGTGAGAAACCTTCTGTTCCATCATCTTTGCCATTTCATCAGGCATGGCCCACATACCTTTACCAATTTGGGCTTTCCCTGGAAGACCTGCACGCAGACCAATATCTACATTCTGATCTTCGTAAGCCTGAATCCAAGTTGACTGTTTCATCTCCCCTTTAGGAACCACAGGACCTGCTTCCATACTGGTATGAATCTCGTCACCCGTTCGATCCAGAAAGCCAGTATTGATAAAGATAATCCGCTCTTTCGCGGCACGTATACACTCTTTTAGGTTAATTGACGTTCTACGTTCCTCATCCATAATGCCAACTTTCAGACTATTGACAGCAAGACCAAGTGCATTCTCGATACGACCGAAGAGCTTACAGGTAAAGGCAACTTCTTCTGGGCCGTGCATCTTTGGCTTTACAATATAAATACTGCCCTCACGGGAGTTCTGACACTGCCCTTTGCTTTTCAGGTCATGGATAGCTATCAGAGAAGTGAACATCCCATCCATAATGCCTTCAGGAATCTCGTTGCCCTGAGCATCCAGAATTGCGTCATTGGTCATAAGGTGGCCCACATTCCTGACAAACATAAGGCTTCGGCCTGGTAAAACCAATTCACCACCGTTGGGTGCTGTGTAAATACGGTCAGCATTCAGTGTGCGGGTCAGAAGTTTGCCACATTTCATGAAAGTATCTTCAAGGTTTCCCTTCATTAAGCCAAGCCAATTGCGATAGACCTGAGCTTTGTCGTCCGCATCAACAGCCGCCACTGAATCTTCACAATCCATAATTGTGGTAATTGCTGCTTCAATGATTAGATCCTTAACACCGGCAGCATCCTCTTTGCCGATTAGGCTATCAGGATTAACTTGGATATCAATATGTAACCCATTGTTTTTTAATAAAACTGATTTCGGATTTTCTTCTGACCAAGTGAAGCCTACAAATTTTCCGGTATCTCTCAATGAGGTTATTGAGCCATCTTTCAGAGAGACGGCTAGATTGCTTTCAAGTACTTGATACCGAATGACATCTTTATGGCTACCTGCGGTTAAAGGTGCTGCGGTGTCGAGCAACTCCCTGCCAAACTCAATGACTTTTCTGCCACGAACAGGGTTGTAACCTTCGCCTTTTTCTGCACCATCAGTTTCTGGAATCACGTCTGTACCATACAGTGCATCGTAAAGGCTTCCCCAGCGGGCATTGGCAGCATTCAGGGCAAAACGGGCATTCATTACTGGCACAACAAGCTGGGGGCCAGCTTGGGAGGAAATCTCACTGTCTACATTTTCAGTAGTAATTGCGAAGTCATCACCTTCAGGCAATAAATAACCAATACTCTCAAGGAAGGATTTATAGTTCTTGCAAGTATCCGATGTATAGGCATTCTGCAGATGCCATTGATCCATTTGATGCTGCAACTCATCTCGACGAGTCAGTAATGCCTTATTCTCAGAGGCAAGGTCATTAACTAAATTTTCCAAACTATGCCAGAACTGGTCGGCATCAATGCCAGTTCCAGGAATAATGTCATTAACCAGTAAATCGTAGAGTACAGGTGCTATTTGTAGGCCTCCCTTCTGGATACGCTCAGTCATTTAAACCTCATTTCTTAATTGTCACTATTAATTATGCAACTGTCACAAGCACTAGCCTGCTGCTCAGTCGGTAGAAAAGTTAACGAGTGGATAGGCAAAATAAAAAATTTAACCGTTAAACCATATGGGTGCGGTTCTTTTGATACGCAATGCAGCCGCTGAAACATCATGTTTTCCGATATATCAGGTAACGAAAACAAGACGGTTTTATGGTGATATGACGTCGGCAAATCAATAACTACACAAAACCGTATATTGTGGTCGCATCCTACTCCAATACTCTCTATTATTCATGCTTCTCACCAGCTCGTGATCATTTGGCCGCTATTATTCAGCACCTTGAATCAGCTATTCAACAAGAGCATGGCGCAATTAAACTATATACGGACTGAAGGTAATGAAGTTTTGCGCCTTCTCCTCCAAGGGTATCTGGATAACTAGGCCAATGATGAGCCGCTGCAATCGTCGGTAACGAGTAGAGCTGGTGAGAAGATAAATCATGTTAGAAAAAATACTCCCACGACAACTGACCAGCTTGTTTGGCTATGTAGTAGTTAGGCGTCGCAGCTACAGCCAGAGGAAGCAATCAAGCGTGTTTCCGCTGGCTGCTCAGTTTAACCTCAATATTGACCAGTACTCTTATGGCATGAGGGGAACAATTGCCAGCGATGTGATGGATCGCTCTTATGATCGAACTATTAAACGACATAGTGAGAGTTGCCACGGTATGGTTGGAAAACGACAGCCCATGCAACTGGTAGCGGATACGGCTAAAACTTCTATGATTTTTACGAACAGCGCAAGGTCTGATTGAGCAAACAGAAGACTTGCAGGTCCTCAGTTTTGACGGTAAGGGCTTGGTGATGCGCCTGGATGGGTTGATGGAAGCAACTAGGAAGAACGCGCAAAAGAGTCAGCAGAAGCTGCAAACCAAGCTCAGGCATGGAGAGAGAAAAGATCGCAAACGAAGGGTACAGCTAGCCACCGATTATACGGTAAAACCCAATCCTCGAATGGTAGAATTTGTCATGAATATGGATCGGAAGAGCGACAACGTTGTTAAATTCCGTCCTCCAGACATGGATAAGAGAGTGTGGGCCAGTGTAGAAAGAGAGGCGTAAACCATGATAGAAGAAGCTTCCGAGGAAGCGCTCAGGCTAGATCAGGAGCAGAAATGGTAGTGGGTCATTGTTATTGATGGACACCCTCATCAGCGGAAACTGATTACCGGATTATTAAAAAGAAGGGAGTTAAGGCAACCATCATCATGGACTTTATTATGTACTTGGATATCTGTGGAAAGCAGGTCTCTGCTTACACGACAATGGGTATAAGGCTATTGCAAGCCTGGTGGCAGAACGGTCCCTGAAGATACTCAGGGGAGAGTCTGACAAGGTGGCTTGGGAATCAGGAAAAGTGTGAGCAAGATAGGTCTGACAAAACGGGAGGCCATTGATAAGTGTGCAGACTATCTTCAAAAAAACCGGTCCAAGCTCTGCTATGACAAGGGGCTGGATGCTGGCTATCCAATTGGCAGTGGAGTTCTTGAGGGAGCTTGCCGTCATTTGATCAATGACCGTATGGATCTAACTAGGACGAAGTGTAATTTGCAAGGGACTGAGGCTGTGTTGAAGCTATGTTCACTAGATTCAAGTGGAGATTGTCATTGGTATTGGAACTTCCATAAGGAATGCTCTTGCCTTCGTAATCATGGATAACTAATGAATGTGGCGTCGTAGCAAGGGAACCACATCCGGCGTTATTCTCGGTTTTACAGCGTTTGGCTACATGGTCGTATTGGCTTAAGCCCTTGAAAATAAGGTAATGTTTGACTTTTTTTGGAAAGTAGTAAAAGTCTAACATCGAGTTAAGAAGTAATGTCTGAGCAGCTAAGTTTGGGTATGGAAAAATTATTACATAAATGTTTAATTTGCTTCTTGGATGGCTGGCACTAGTCATGTATTTGAAGAGAAAAGGTGGAGAAGATGGTTGCTAGATGTAATCATCTACCAGAAATATTTGGTCAGTATCGCCAGAATGTTGGAGTAAACAACACTAAAAGTGTAAATATTTCCAAGCGTCCTAGCAGCATAGCAAAAGCAAGAATCCATTTTGCGGCATAGGGCAGGCTTTGGTAACTGAATGCTGCTTCTCCCAAAGCAGGTCCGAGGTTATTTAGACAAGATGCGACCGTTGAGAATGCTGTTGTAAAGTCTAGGCCGGTTGCCAGCAAAGCTAGGACAAGAAGCACAAACATTAAGATGTAGGTAGCAAAGAACCCCCATACCGCTTCACCTACTTTTGAGCTAATCGGGCTGTCGCCAAATTTTATACTAAAAACTGCATTAGGGTGAACTAAACGACGAAGTTCTCTCATTCCCTGCTTGGCAATCAGAACAACTCTGATCACTTTCATACCACCTGCGGTTGAGCCTGCACAGCCACCCATAAAACTGGTAAAAAACATCATAAATGGCAAAAACATTGGCCATGCTGAAAAGCTAGATGAAGAGGTATAGCCGGTAGTAGTGGCTATAGAAACGACTTCAAACAAACCGTATCGTAATGATTTGCTTAGAGAGTAGGTATCCGACAAATATAGTGTTGTCACCGTAATTACACCAACAACACCCAGAATTGTGAAAAACCACTTAACTTCTGGATCATAGATATAGTGCGTTAGTGACTTATGTTGCCAGGTCATAAAGTGCAGGGCAAAGTTAACCCCAGCAATGAGCATGAAAAAGATGGCAACAGAAATGATTAGAGTGGAGTTGAAGTGACCAATACTGTCGTCGTATGTAGAAAATCCTCCGATAGCAATGGTGGTGAAGCTATGGCTGATGGCATCGAATAAATTCATTCCTGCTAGCCAATAGGCCATGGCACAAGCAGCGGTTAGAGAAACATAGAGCAACCATAGTGCCTTGGCAGTTTCTGTAATCCTTGGGGTTAACTTGGAGTCTTTAACTGGGCCAGGTGTTTCTGTGCGGTATAGTTGCATGCCTCCGATACCAAGGATTGGGAGTATGGCAACAGCCAGAACAATAATGCCCATACCTCCCAGCCACTGAAGTTGCTGTCGATAAAATAAAATTGAACGCGGTAAGTGCTCAATGCCAGTAAGAATCGTTGCACCTGTCGTTGTTAAGCCTGACATCGCTTCAAACATTGCATCAGTAATGCTGAGTGATGGGCTTTCCATTAGCAGGAATGGTAAAGAACCTACAGAACCAAGAACAATCCAAAAGAGTGCTGTGATCAGAAAGCCTTCTCTAGTTCTTAACTCATCTTTGATATGTCTGAAAGGAAACCAGAGTAAGACACCAAGAAGCAGTGTGAGTAAAAACGTGTAGATGAATATTGATATTTCCTGTTCCTGATAGATCATGGCAACAAGAATGGGAGGAAGACTGGAGGTGCTGAACAAAATCAGCAAAATACCTAAAATTGGAAGAATAACCTGAAACTGCATAGTGCTCCTGCTTCATCAAGTATGAATAATCTGCCATGTTGGCATTCTTGTAATGGCTATAAGTAATTCTTATTTTATGCACTAGCAGGTTACTACCAAACTATGGGGAAAATAAAGCCTTCGCTAAGCTAGACTTAGTTTAACGTGAGTTTGACGCTCCAATTTTGGCTACATCCTTTGGATTGTAAGGGTTTTAGGCATAGTGATGTTTTTTGAAAAGTGCCCAATGGCTACTTTGGAGCCTTTGCTAGCCAATAAAGTACTCAAATCACTCTTTTTCTGTAACATGATTATGTACAAAAAGGCTGAAGCCTATGTAGCCAATGGATTATCTCGTCGAGCTCACGTTAGTTGATTGATCAGTTATTATTTATCGCACGATTGTAAGTGCAATATAGTCACCCAAAAGCAGACTCCAGCTTTTCTACTGGTTTTTAACCGGCAGTTATTAAGTTCTCAAACTGTATTGGCGGACGACGTGACATGATACTCAGCGAGAGTTCGATGAGATAATCCCTTGTGTTATATAGGCTTCAGTCTTTTTGTACATATTCATGTTACAGGGGAATAGTGATTTTAGTGTTAGGGTGGTTCTTTTGATACGACAATACAACCGTTAAAACATCATGGTTTTCGATATATTTCGGCAACGAAAAAGTGACGGTTTTATGGGTATGAAACGTCGTCAAACCAATAACTAACGTTAGTTTGGCGCTTCAGTTTTGGCTACAGCCCTTGGATTTTAATGGCTTTAGGTATAGGGATGTTTTTTGAAAAGTGCTCAATGGCTCCTTCTGAGCATTTGTCAGCCAATAAAGTACTCAAATCACTCTTCTTCTGTGACATGAATATGCACAAAAAGGCTGAATTCCATGTAGCGCAAGGGATTATCTCGTCGAACTCACGTTATTCAGATATGAACCGATGTAGTGTGCCAGCAGCTTGCTAGCCATTTGAGAGGTCCTAATGGCATTAGGTGAGGCTCTTTTGATACGATAATGCAGCTGCTAAAACATCATGGTTTTAGATATATCAGGTAACGAATAGGAGAAGGTTTTATGAATATATAACGTCGTCAAACTAATAACTAACGTGAGTTTGACGCTTCAGTTTTGGCTACAACCCTTGGATTGTAATGGCTTGAGTCATAGTGATGTTTTTTGAAAAGTGCTCAATGGCTCCTTCTGAGCATTTGCCCGGCAATGAAAGTACTCAAATCACTCTTCTTCTGTGACATGAATATGCACAAAAAGGCTGAATTCCATGTAGCGCAAGGGATTATCTCGTCGAACTCACGTTATTCAGATATGAACCGATATTGTGTGCCAACTGTTTGCTAGCCATTCGAGAGGTCCAATGCCATTGGGTGCGGCTGCATTGTCGTATAGAAAGAACCACACCAAAATTAAATGGTAACCGGTATCGAGTATGTTCGATCTGCGATATATTATTCTACTTATCATTTACTCCTTCTATTACTGTTCGTTTCCACAACATCACTTTATCAAAGTCCTTCATCTCTTTTGGCTTCATATTTTTCCTGATTTTTGATACTGGTTGCAGGCCTTTCTCGTGCAACTAGGTTACCAATTGCTCAGAGATATAGCTCTTATCTCCATAAATCCAACCAGTTAACTCTTTAATGAGATCTGGTACTGGTTTACGGTCATCGGTGTTAGCCGTTGTCAGGCAAAATGATATAATTTCTACAACAAGATGGTTAATGATAAGGTGTAACTTAAAACCACATTTCCAACCTGTAGACGTTTTTCCCCGTTTAGCTTCTTCACTGAAGACCTTGTGCTGTTGATACTATGGATGTCACAGACAACGATGAGCGTCGATTCAATGAATGACAGGCCAGTTGGTTGCCCCATGCACTGAGACTGTAGATAAACCGTAAGTGGTATCAAAGCCTGTTTCATGGGTTCTACAAAGCGGTTGCAGGATACCGTGTTTTGGGAATAGTCTGATTTATGTTGTGTCATCAGTAGCTGGTAATATTGCTTGAAATTGCTAATGGTGTAGTTCCCTTGCTACAACGCCAAATTCATTAGTTCTCCATGATTACGAAGGGGGAGCATTCCTTATTGAAGTTCCAATACGCCTGCCAATCTCCACTTGCATACAGTGAGCGTAGCTTCAACACAGCCTCTGCCCATTGTAAGCTAAACTTAGCCTAAGTTATATCTATACGGTCATTGATCAAATTGCGGCAAGCTCTATCAATGACTCCACTGGCAATTGGATAGCCAGCATCCAGAGCCTTGTCATAGCAGAGACTGGGACGGTTTTTTTGAAGATAGTCGGCACACTTCGTTTTGTCTTAACTCTATTGCTCGCATTTTTCCGGATTCCTAGGAACACCTTGTCGTACTCTCCCATGAGTATCTTCAGGGACCGTTCTGCCACCCAGCTTTCAATAGCCTCATCCAGCTTGTCGTGTAAGCAGTGACCGGCTTCCCACAGATATTCAAGTACATGGATAAAGTCCATGATGATGGTTGCCTGAACTCCATTCTTTTTCAGAATCACGGTAATCAGTTTCCGCTGATGATGGTGCCAATCAATAACAATGACTCTTGGTGGTTTTGCTCAGGATCTCGCCTGAGCGCTTACACGAAAGATTCTTCTATCACGGCTTCCTCCTCTCTTTCTAGACTGTTCTCACTCTCTTATTCCTAGCTGAGGACGGCATTTAACAACGTTGTCGCTCTTCCAATCCATATCCATGACCGATTCCGTCGTTCGATGATTGGGTTTTACCGTATAAACGGTGGTTTCCTGTGCCATTCATTTGTGATCTTTCTTTTCTCCCGGATGAGCTTGGTTTGCAGCTTGTGCTGACTCTTGTGTTCGTTCTTTATGGTTGATTACCTCAATCATTCTAGGCGCATCACCAAACCCTTACCGTAACAACTGAGGATCTGAGGTCTTCTGTTTCCTCAATCCCAACCTTGCGCGATGCGTAAAAAGCTCCAAAGTCTTAAGCCGTATCCCCTACCAAGTGCATAGTCTGTCGTTTTCCAACCATACCGTGGCAACTCTAACTATGTTGTTTAATCGTTCGATCATAAGAGCGATCCATCACATCGCTGACAATTTTTTCCTTAATGCCATTAGAGTCCTTGTCAGTATTGAGGTTTAACTTAGCATCCAGCGGGAACACGCTAAATTGCTTTTGCTGGCTGTAACTGCGACGCCTGACTACGACAGAACCAAACAAGCTGGTCAGTTGTCTAGAGGTATTTTTTTTGACGTCATGTCTCTGCTCACCGTCGTTACCCGTTACCGACGATTGCTGTGGCTCATCATTGGCCTGCTTATCCAGATACACTTGGCGGAGACGGCGCAACACTTTGTTACCTTCAATCTGGATATAGCTATCTATGGTGCCATGCTCTTGTTGTAGAGTGGATTTAAGGTACTGAATAATAGCGTCCAAATGATCACGAGCTGGTGAGAAGAATGAATAACCTCTGGTATTGGCGCAGGATGCGTTCACAATAGACGGTTTATTGAGTTATTGGTTTGACGACGTCATATAACCACCAAACAGTCTCCTTTTCATTACCGGATATATTGGGAACCATGATGTTTTAGTAGCTGCACTGTCGTATTACAAGAGCCGCGTCAAGTGCCTTTTTGCCTAGTTTTCTCAGATTACCGGCCTCCTCAGTGACTTTGTCTGTACCTTTTTGGGCAACGCTTTCTGATCACTGAACCTACAATTATCATTTCGGGACAGAACCAAACGTTGCTCAACCTCTCCATAACAACGCGATGTTCGCCTTTTTTACTTCCACGAAAGTCGACCATTCCATGATTTTCAAGGGCTTCAGCCAATACGACCATATGACCAAACTCTGAGAATCGAGAATAACGCCAAACTTACTCGTTGATAGTCATCAGATTAAGCATAATTATGCTGCACTACGTGCACTGTTTGCGCTGTAACCATTGAGAATTCAGTGATCTTAAACTTACATGGGCTCTAAAAAAATCGAACTTAACATCATAACAGGAAGATACTTCAGCATAGTAATAATCCTCATGGCCTTAACAGGCTGCAATGACACCGAAGGCTCTTTTTTCACTAACTCCTTTGCCTCTGTGATATTCATGATAACCAGCGAGATAAACAACTGTTTTTGCTGATAGCGTGACATAATGATTTCGGTAACATACAGTGCTGAATACGCTGCCAGATAGCAATCATTCAAGGCCTATTTGGAGCATAACAGGTGTTTTTTTTGATGATCTCATTAAAGCAGGTTTTGTCGTTCGTATTATCATTGCATGTAGCCATGACTAAAGGAATACCAGCCCGATTCTCTGTCATTAACTGCAAGGCCACCTGATTCAAGTCAGACGGTGATCACGGCTATAGCTCGGGCAGATATGAATGTACGTCAAGTCATCTGGGTTTTTATCGCTGTTGTAATAACCATCCACATGCATGCTGATACCGTCCAGATTCAATGCTATGCTGGGCAGTTTCAGAGGATTGACGACCTCTATGGCAAAGTTCATATACAACTCGCTGACGCCAGAGTCATACAAGTCATCAAGAGCCAGTCCAAGAATCTTATCGTTTCAATGTTCTGGCTGAATGTCTTCTCCAGTCCGCCGATCAACAAGCTTGTTTTCGGGAAAAATCTGAAAACATATGTAACGTTTAACCGGTAAGACCAAGGCCATAAATAATCATTGCCACAACTGCCTGTCCGATATTATACTATGTCGTAAGAGTCATTGGTTATGCGTGCATTAATATATTCAGCTATCCTTAGCTTCCGGCACGCTGCTGCGACCAAACCAAGGTTATCCAGACTCTAAACTTTGTACTGGAAGAGCTGTATCATGATTCCCCTAAATATCTTTTACCGTTTGGACAGAGGGATTGAGGAAAATGTCAATTGGACTGGTGAAAAGCAGTAAAAAATAGAGCATCGCGTAGATAATAGAATAATGAATAACAATATAAGACCTCTTGCTCAACAATCTCCTACTCAGGCTGAGTCGGCTAATTTAATAGCGTTAGATCTGAATGGTGACTATGTATACGACGGTGTAGCAAGATATATTCCACCTGCTGAGACCGCTTCGTCGGAAGCACAGCCATTAATGCTTCGTTCTGTAATGCAGCAAGAAGATATTGACGCGTACAATTTTAAGGAGCTGATTGTTAGATGGGCATTTTCAAATGACGTTCATTACAAGGTCAATGGCCATCTTAATCTTGATGGCTGCACCGGCCTGACGACCCTGCCAGAGAACCTTTCCGTGCAGGGCAACCTTTCTCTCATTGGTTGCACCGGCCTGACGGCCCTGCCCGAGAACCTCTTAGTGCAGGGCGACCTTTCTCTCAGAGATTGCACCGGCCTGACGGTCCTGCCCGAGAACCTCTTCGTGCAGGGCGACCTTTCTCTCAGAGATTGCACCGGCCTGACGGTCCTGTCCGAGAACATCTCCGTGCAGGGCGACTTTTCTCTCAGAGATTGCACCGGCCTGACGGCCCTGCCCGAGAACCTCTTCGTGCAGGGCGACCTTTCTCTCAGAGGTTGCACTGGCTTGACAGTCCTGCCCGAGAACATCTTTATGCAGGGCAACCTTTATCTCCTAGGTTGCACCGGCCTGACGGTCCTGTCCGAGAACATCTCCGTGCAGGGCGACTTTTCTCTCAGAGGTTGCACCGGCTTGACAGTCCTACCCGAGAACCTCTCAGTGGGTGGTTACTTTTCTCTCATAAATTGCACCGGCCTGACGGTCCTGCCTGAGAACATCTACGTAGGTGGTGACATTTATCTTGAAGGTTGCACCGGCCTGACTGCCCTGCCTAACTGGATTACAACGTTGGGATTTAGATCATCAGGTGAGACACGCAGTGTCTTCCTAGAAAATATTGGACTGTCCGATACGTTGATAGACCGTCTCCGTACTGTTGTAACGCCAGGTATGTATTTCCACTTTTCCATGAGTGCAGGGCATCCAGAACAGGTGTTTGAAAGCTTTGAGCAGGCTTTTGCCTTCTGGCAGGATTTGGCTTCTTCCAGTACTGCAACACTGGAACTGACCATAAGATCAGACCAGACTGTTGACTTGACTATTTTCTTGGGACGATTGACAGGAACAGCAGACTATCGGAATCAGCCTTCTAGGCAATTACTGGCTCAACGGGTTATTGGCGTCATGGAGTTAATCACCGGGAATGACCAGATTCGTAATGATGCCCTGAACCTCGTACACGAGGCCATCAGTTCCTGCGATGATCGTGTGATCCTAGCCCTCGATAATCTGGAAACTATGCAATTGCTGACCTCAGCGGAAACTATGGCTGTTGGAAATAATGATCCCACTGAATTAAGGGCGTTGGGGCGACAAATGATGATTCTGGATAAGGTCAAAAAAATCGCTAGAGTCCATATGCGAACACTCTCATGGGTGGATCAAGTCGAGGTTGAGCTGGCTTTCCGGATTGAATTAAGCAAGCACTTTACCATTCCTGGCTCAACGCAAAATATGATATTCCGTGGGTCTGCCTATGTTGAAGATAAGGACATTGCAAGAGCTTGCGTCAACATTGAGATATCATGCTCTGAGGCTAAATTGGAGAACTATCTTGAAGAGTGGGCACCTTGGCAAAAATATAAACGCCACCAAACCACTAAGGAATTTGACCAGCTCAAGCCACAAACGGTAGACCGTATTGACGAGTGCCCCATCTGTGGATATAAAACACAAAAAATGGTTGCGGTTGGCAATCACCAAGTGGATTACGATGCCCTCCGCAGGACTTACCTAGAAAATGGTAAAAATCCGTTTACCAATAACCCTTTGGAATGGTCAACCGTGGCTCGGCTGATAGTAGGACGTTCCGCACCACCACCCAGCAAACGGTTAAAGCTAAACGATGCATGATATACAGTGGTGTGATGGTAGAACACGCAGGTGGACTTGGTGCATCTACTTCCAGAAGGTGCAGGAAGCCTATCTCCAGATAAAACCACCACGCCAGATAGTAAAAGTACTCCAAGACATCAGCAGCCACCCTCTGATCATGTTGTCCTTTTCGCATGGGTGTTGTTCCCTTGCTACGACGCCCCATTCATTAGTTCTACATGATTATGCAGGTGAGAGCAGTCCTTATGAAAGTTCCAATACGCCTGCCAACCTCTACTTAAATCCAGTGAGCGGAGCTTTATGCAACACAGCCTCTGCCTATTGTAAACTCAACTTGTCCCCGGTTAGATCCATATTGCTATTGATCAAATGGCGGCAAGCTCCCTCAATGACTCCACTGGCAATTGGATAGCCAGCATTCAGCGCTTTGTCGTAGCAGAGTTTGGGATGGTTGTTTTGAAGATAGTCTGTACACTAATAAATGGCCTCCAGTTTTGTCAGACCTCTCTTCCTCGCCCTTTGCCGGATTCCACTGGCTACTTTGTCGGACTCTCCCTGAGTATCTTCAGGGACCGTTCTGCTACCCAGCTTTCAATAGCTAATTACCATGTCGTGTAATTAGTGACCGGGTTTCCACAGATATTCAAGTATATGCATAAAGTTCATAATGATGGTTCCCTTAACTATCTTTTTTCCATAATCCAAGTAATCAGGTTTCGCTTATGATGGTACCAATTAATAATAATGACCAACTGCCGTTTTTGCCCCTGATCTCGCCTTAGCTCTTTCTCGAAAGTTTCTTCTATCACGACTTACGCCTCTCTTTCTACACTGGCCCACACTCTCTTATTCTTGGCTGGAGGACGGAATTTAACAACGTTGTCGCTCTTCAGATCCATATCCATGACCGATTCTGCCGTTCGATGATTGGGTTTTACCGTATAAATGTGGTTACTTGTGCCATTCGTTTGCGATTTTTCTTCTCTCCTAGACTGAGCCTAGTTTGCAGCTTCTGCTTACTATTTTGCGCGTTCTACTGTGTTGCTTACCTAAACCATTACTAGCGCATCATTAGGCCATTACCGTCAAAACTGATGATCTGTAGGCTTTTTGTTTACTCAATCCCAACATTGCGCTGTTCGTCAAAAGCCTCAAAGTCTTGAGCCGTATCTGCTACCAGTTGCATAGCCTGTCGTTTTCTAATTAAACCTTGGTAACTCTCACGATGTCGTTTAATCGTCGGATCATAAGAGCGATCCATCACATTGCTGATAATTTTTTTTCCTCATGCCATCAGAGTCCTTGTCAGTGTTGAGGTTTAACTGAGTATCCAGCGGAAACACGCTTGATTGCTTCCGCTGGTTGTAACTACGACAGAACCAAACAAGCTGGTCAGTTGTCTGGAAGTATTTTTCCTGCTGTGATTTATCTGCGCACCGTTGCTACCAATTACCAACTTATTGCTGTTGTTTATCATTAGCCTGCTTATACAGATACATTTGTAGGAGAAGGCGCAACACTTCGTCGCCTTCAGTTTTGATATAGCTCTCTATGGTGCCATGCTCTTGTGGGATAGTTGATTCAAGGTACTGAATGATAGCGTCAAAATAATCACGGGCTGGTGAGGAGAATGAATAATCGAGGGTATTAGCGTAGAATGCGGTACAATAGACGGTGTTATGTAGTTAACGTGGTTCGACGTTTCAATTTCGGCTACAGCCTTTGGATTTTAAGGGCTTTAGTCATAGTGATGTTTTTTTGAAAGGTGCCTAATTGCTCCTTAGGAGCCAATAAAGTACTAAAAGCACTCTTTTTTTGCAACATGAATATGTACAAAAAGGTTGAAGCCTATGTAGCGCAATGGATTATCTCGTCGAACTTGCATTAGTTATTAGTTTGACGGCGTTATATAATTATAAAATCGTCTCTTTTCCGGTACCTGATATATCGAAAACCATGATGTCATATCGGCTGCATTGTTGTATCAAAAGAGCCGCACCAATTGGATTTTACCGTATAAACGGTGGCTACCTGTGCCATTCGTTTGCGATCTTTCTGCTCTTCCGTACTGAGCTTGGTTTGCAGCTTCTGCCAACTTTTTTGCGTGTTTTTCCTAGTTGTTTCCATCAACCATTCCTAGCGCATTACCAAGCCTTTATCGGCACAACTGAGGATTTGCAGGTCTTCTGTTTGCTCAATCCCAACCGTGCGATGTTCGTACAAAACCTCAAAGTCTTGGGCCGTATCCGCTACCAGTTGCATAGCCTGTCGTTTTCCAATCATACTTAGGCAACTCTCACGATGTCGTTTCATCGTTAGATCATAAGAGCGATCCATCACATAGCTGACAATTTTTTTCCTCATACCATCAGAGTACTGGTCAGTATTGAGGTTTAACTGAGCATCCAGCGGGGACACGTTTGATCGCTTCCGTTGGCTGTGACTGCGACGCCTGACTACGACAGAACCAAACAAGCTGGTCCGTTGTCTGGAGGTATTTTTTCTAACGTGATTTCTTTGCTTACCGTCGCTACTCGTTACCGACGATTGCTGCGGCTTATCATTGGCCTGTTTATCCAGATACCATTGGAGGAGAAGGCGCAACACTTAGTTGCCTTCAGTCCGGATATAACTATCTATGGTGCCATGCTATTGTGGATAGTGGATTCAAGGTGTTGAATGATAGCGTCCAAATAATCACGAGCTTGTTAGAAGAATGAATAATTGAGGGTTTGGCGTAGGATGAGTTCACAATAGATGGTGTTATGTAGTTATTGGTTTGACTACATCATATAACCATAAAACTGTCTCTTTTTCGGTACCTAGTATATCGAAAACTATGATGTTTTAGCGGCTGCATTGTCGTATCAACAGAACCACACCATTACAATATGAAATGAGCCTGTTATTTCTGATCTTTCGCACATGATTACTGGTTGAAAATCATAATGACCATACGTCTCATCAAAACGCTCAAACAGGTAGAGGGACTATTTCAAACAACGACGAATATCGAGCCCAACTGGTAATCAAAAGATGAGTTTTATCAATGGATTGAGACAACCATCAGATATTTCCTATACCGCAATCTGAGCAAGCCTAAGGAAGTTATAATCAGGCAATATTTAATCGGTGTTTCAAGCTATTCCAGAGCCCATATTCCCAGCTTAATCAAGGAGTACCTTGACCAAGGCTGCCTGAAGCGTCAACAGCGAACGGTCTATGGATTTAAATCTCTATATATCAAGACTGATATTCGGCTGCTGGCGGAGACGGATAGGCTCCATAATGGGCTGAATGGCTAGGCTGTAAAGAGGATCTGCGAACTGCCTTATCAGTGTGGAGATCATCGTTATGCGCGACTGGACTACATCTTCGTTTCACATCTCTACAACTTGCGTCAGCCAAAGACATATCAAACAGTTCGGCAGAATAAAAGCGTCACTCGTTCCGTAAAGCGTGCTACCGGAACTAGACGGAAACCTCAGACGGATGGACAGGCTTGGTTTCATCAGGATTGATACTATTAATCATGGTGATCATGATAAGGTCAAATGGTTGTACCATATCAATGCAACGGTTGAGGTGATCAAGTTCTAGGTGGTCTGTTCAGTAGAACAAATTAATGAAGATTGTCTGATACCTTTACTTGAAGAGTTGCTAGCGGCTTTTCCCTTCAAGTTACAGGGTAACTACGAAGACAATGGGTCTGAGTTCGTCAACTCTAGTGTAGCGTATTTATTAGACAGTCTTTACATAAAGTTCACAAAATCAAGATCACGCAAAACAAATGACAATGTGTGTAGTTCTTTTGATACAATAATGCAGACGCTGAAGCATCATGGTTTTCGATACATCCGGTAACGAAAAAGAGACGATTTTATGGTGATATAACGTAGTCAAACCAATAACTCCATAACACTGTCTCTTGTGAACGCATCATGCGCTAATACCATAGATTAGTCATGCTTCTCACCAGCTCGTATCATTTTGATGCTATCATTCCGCACCTTGATACTTGGATATCTGTGGGAAGCCGGTAACTGTTTACACGACAAGGGGATGAGGCTATTAAAAACTGGTTGGCGGCACGGTCCCTGAAGGTACTCAGAGGAGAGTCTTACAAGGTGGCTATGCCAAGGGAATATGGCAAAGTGCGAGCAAGATAGGTCTGATAAAACTGGAGGCCATTGGTACGTGTACATACTATCTTCAAAAAACCGTCCCATCCTATACCATGGCAAGGAGCCGGATGCTGGCTATCCGATTGCCAGTGAAGTAATTGATTGAGCTTGCCTCCATTTTATCAATGATCGTATGGATCTAGCTGGGACAAAGTGGAGTTTGTAAGGGCTATAGGCTGTGTTGAAGCTACGCTCTCTGGGTTCAGGTGGAGATTGGCAGGCGTATTGGAACTACCATAAGGAATGCTCTCTCCTTCGTAATTATGGAGAACTAATGAAAGTGGCGCCGTAGCAATGGAACCACACCCAATTTAGCTTTGGCACATGATTTAGAAAGGACAATACGACTAGAGGGTGGCTGATGATGTCCTAGAGTACTTTGACTCTCTTACGTGGTAGTTCTACTTGGAGATAGGTTTACTTCTCCTTCTGGAAACAGATGCAGCAGAATCACCTGAGGTGTTCTGGCATCGCAGCACTGTATCACGTATAGTTTGTCTTTAACCGTTGGCTTTGGTTTGCTTGTGGGAGGGGGGCGAAACGACCTCTATCAGACGAACCACGGCGGACCATTCCAAAGGGTTATTGGTAAACGGATTTTTACCATTTTCTAGGTAAGTCCTGCGGAGGGCATCGTAATCCACCTGTTGATTGCTCACCGCAACCATCTTTTGTGTTTTATCTCCACAGATGTGGCACGCGTCAATGTGGTCTACCGTTTGTGGCTTGAGCTGGTAAAATGCCGGAGTTGCCTGAAGGCGTTGATATTTTTGCCAAGGGGCCCATTCTTCAAGATAGCTTGCCAGTTTAGCCTCAGAGCAGGATATCTCGATGTTGACGCAGGCTCTTGCAATGTCCTTATCTTCAACATAAGCACACCCACGAAATATCATATTTTGCGTTGCGCCAGGAATGGTAAAGTACTTGCTCAATTCAATCCGGAAAGCCAGTTCAACCTCGACTTGATCCACCCATGATAGTGTTTGCATATGGACTCTAGCGATTTTTTTGACTTTATCCAGAATCATCATTTGTCGCCCCAACGTCCTTAATTCAGTGGGATCATTATTTCCAGCAGCCATAGTTTCCGCTGAAGTCAGCAATTGCATAGTTTCCAGATTATCAAGGGCTAGGATCACACGGTCATCGCAGGAACTGATGGCCTCGTGCACGAGGTTCAGGGCATCATTACGAATCTGGTCATTCCCGGTGATTAACTCCATGACGGCAATAACCCGTTGAGCCAGTAATTGCCTAGAAGGCTGATTCTGATAGTCTGCTGTTCCTGTCAATCGTCCCAAGAAAATAGTCAGGTCAACAGCCTGGTCTGATCTTATGGTCAGTTCCAGTGTTGCAGTACTGGAAGAAGCCAAATCTCGCCAGAAATCAAAAGCCTGTTCAAAGGTTACAAACCGCTGTTCTGGATGCCCTGCACTTCTGGAAAAGTAGAACTGCATACCGGGAGTCTCCACAGTGCGGAGCCGGTCAATCAATGCATCGGACAGTTCCGTATTTTCCATGGAGACATTGCGTGTATAACCTGATGTGGTGCAACCCAACGTTGTAATCCAGTTAGGCAGGGACGCTAGGCCAGTGCAACCGTTAATATTAAGGTGTCCCCCAAAGGAGATGTTCTCTGGCAGGGCCGTCAGCCCGGTGCAACCGTCAAGAGAAAGGTAGCCAAATACGGATAGGTTATCGGGCAGGGCCGTTAGGCCGGTGCAACTGTCAAGCGAAAGGGAGCCACCCACGGATAGGTCATCTGGCAGGGTCGTCAGGGCGGTGCAACCGTCAAGAATAAGGGATCTCCCCATGTAGAGGTTCCATGGCATGTCCGTCAGGACGGTGTAACTGTTAAGCTGAAGGAAGCCATCCAAGGAGAAGTTCTCTGGCAGGGACGTCAGGCCGGTGCAACCTCTGAGATTAATGGAACCACGCACGGAAAGGTTTTCAGGCAGGGTAGTCAGGCCAGAGCAACCTATGAGAGAAAGGTCGCCCTTAGCGGAGAGGTTCTCGGGCAGGGCCGTCAGGCCAGTGCAACCTATGAGAGAAATGTCGCCCACAGCTGAGAGGTTATCTGGTAGGGCCGTCAGTCCGGTACAGCCGTCAAGATAAAGGGAGCTCCCCAAGGAGAGGTTATCTGGCAGGGCCGTCAGGCCGGTGCAACAGCTAAGATTAAGGTTATCCTGGACCTTGTAATGCATGTCATTTGAAAATTTCCCACTGACAATCAGCTCCTTTAAATTGCGCGCGGAAATACCCTCGTGCTGTATTACAGAACGGATTATTAATGTCTTGGCTTCCGGCTGAGCTGCTTCATGAGGTGGAATATATTTTTCTCCACCATACTCCACATGATCACCATTCAGACCTGATGTTATTAAATTAGATGATCCGAAATAAGCAGGAGGCCTTATATTGTTATCCATTATTTATTATTTCATTATTCACTAGATGTTCTATTGTGTTACTGCTTTTAACCAGACCAACTGATATTTCCCTGAATAACACGGATCAAACGGTAACAGCCACCCAAGAAACTCATGAGCCAGTCTTCCCCGGACCAGATCAAGAGTCTGGATTACTTTGGTTTGGTTGCTATAACATGCTCGGCGCTAAAGATAGCTGAATATATTGATGCACGCATAACTAATGACTCTGATGCACGTAATGTCACTATTGGACAGGCAGTTGTAGCAATGATTACTAATGGCCTTGGTTTTACCGGTTAAACATTGCATATGTTTCCAGAATTTTTCGAAAACAAGCCTGTTGATCGGCTGGTTGGAGAAGGCATTCAGCCAGAACATTTAAACGATCAGATTCTTGGACTGGCTATTGATGACTTGTATGACGATGTCGGCAGCTAGTTGTATCCTAACCTTGCCATCAAGGTCGTCAATCATTTGAAACTGCCATGCAGGGCATTTAATCTGGACGGTACCAGCCTGCATGTGGATGGTGATTACATCAGAGATGAAAACCAAGATTACTTGACCTACATCATATCTGTCTTGGCTATAGACGTGATCACCGTTCTGACGTGCATCAGGTGGCCTCGCAGTTAATGACAGAGAATCAGGTTGGTATTTCTCTATTCTTGGTTCTATGCAGCGGCAATATAAACTACAAAACCTGATTTAATGAGATCACCAAAAAACACCTAGCCTGCTTCAAAGAGGTTTTTAATAATCGCTATCTGGTAGCGGCACTGTGTGTCGCCGAAACCATTCAGTCTTACGATCACCCAAAACAGCTGTTTATCTCGCTGGTTCCCATGAATATCAAGGAGGCAAAGGAGTTTGGTGCGGCTCTTTTGATACGACAATGCAGTTGCTAAAACATCATGGCTTTCGATATGCCAGCTAACGAAAAATAGACGGTTTTATGGTGATATAACGTCGTCAAACCAACAATTACATTTATCTACAGACATGTTGCTGAAACCAAACCAGCTTCTCCTGATGATTGATCTGGTGCTGGGGTGGAGTATCAGGATTTTTCTGAATGTCTTTTACCGGTTGGCTAGCCAAAGCGTCATATCAATTGGGCTGGTGAAAAGCAATACAAAGGTATAATATCCAGCGGACAGCAATATAAGACCTCATGCTCATCTTGGATCATATAATTAAATAACATCAGTTATGAATGGCGATCGTGTAGATACAGGTGGAGCGAATTATATAACGCCGTTTGGAACAGCTTCGTCAGAAGTAAGACCATTAATCATTCGTTCTGTAATGTAGCAAGAAGATAGTGCCGCTCACAATTCGAAGGAGTTGATTGTTGGTGGAAATTTTCAAATGACGTTAAGGGTGGTCCTTTTGACAAGATAATGAAGCTGCTAAAGCATCATGGTTTTCGATATATCCGGTAACGAAAAAGGTTTAGTTTTAATGTGAGTTCGACGAGATAATCCCTTGCGCTACATATAGGCTTCAGACTTTTTGTACATATTCATGTGACAGGAAAGAGTGATTTGAGTACTTTATTGTCTGCTATAGGCTCAGAAGGAGCCATTAGGCACTTTTAAAAAAGCATCACTATGCCTCAAGTCATTAACATCCACGGACTGTAGCCAAAATTGAAGCGTCGAACTCACGTTAGTTATTGGTTTGACAACGTTATATTACCATAACCACGTCTCTTTTTCGTTTCCGGATATATCGAAAACCTTGATGTTTTAGCGGCTGCATTGTTGGATCAAAAGAACCACACCCAATGACGTTCATTACAAGGTCGATGGCGACCTTAATCTTAACGGTTGCACCGGCCTGACGGGCCTGCCTAACTGGATTACAACGTTGGATGCATATCATTAGGTAATACACGCAATGTCTTCATGCAAAATACTGTATTGCCAGTTACGTTGATTGGCCGGCTCCTCACTGTTGAGGCGCCCGGTATGCAGTTCCACTTTTACAGAAGTTCCTTGCATCCAGAACAGCAGTTTGAAAGTTTTGGGCAGGCTTTTGCTTTCTGGCGAGATTTGGCTTCTTCCAGTACTGAAACACCGAACTGGCCATCCGATCTGACTAGGCTCTTGACATGATTGCTTTCCTAGGACGATTGACAGAAACCGCAGACTATCAGAATCAGCCTTCTAGGACTTTACTGGCTCAACTGGTTATGGGAGTCATGGAGTTCATCACCGTGAACGACTAAGTTGTGGATGATGCCATGAACATCGTACACGAGGCTATTAGTTCCTGTGATGACCGTGTGATCTTGGCCCTTGGTGATCTGAAACTCTGCAATTGCAGACCTCAGCGGAAACTATGGCTGTTGAAAATAATTATCCCACTGAATTAATGGCGTTGGGGCGGCAAATGATGATGCTTGATAAGGTCAAAAAATCGCCAGAGTCTATATGCGAACACTCTCATGGATGGATCAAATCGAGGTTGAACTGGCTTCCCGTATTTAATTAAGCAAGTACTTTACCATTCCTTGCGCAACGCAAAATATGGTATTTTGTGGGTGTGCTTATGTTGAAGATAAGGACATTGCATGAGCTTGCGTTAACATCGAGATATCCTGTTCTGAGGCTAAACCTGAGAGCTGTCTTGAAGAGTGGGCACCATGGCAAAAATATCAACGCCACCAAGCTACTACGGAATTATACCAGCACAAGCCACAAACGGTAGACCGTATGAACGCGTGGCACATCTGTGTAGATAAAACACAAAAGATGGTTGTGGTGGGCAATCAAAAGGTATCAGGATGCTCTCCGTAGGACTTACTTGGGAAATGGTAGAAATCCGTTGGGTACGGCTCTTTTGATACGACAATGCAGCCGCTAAAACATCATTGGTTTCGATATATCCGGTAACGAAAAAGAGCCGGTTTGATGGTGATATAACGTTGTCAAACCAATAACTACATAATACCGTTTCTTTTTTGTTACCTAAATAACTGGAGTTCGACGAGATAATCCCCTGCGCTACATAAGCTTCAGCCTTTTTGTTTAGATTTATGCTACGGGGAAAGAGTGATTTGAGTACTTTATTGCCTAGAAAAGGCTCCGCAGGAGCCTTTGAGCATTTTTCAAAAAACATCACTATGACTCTAACCATTAAAATCCAAGGGATGTAGCCAAAATTGAAATACCAACTCACGTTAATATATCGAAAACCCTGTTGTTTTAGCGGCTGCATTATCGTATCAGAAGAGCCGTACTCCAATCAGTTCCTGATTACCACTGGTTCTCAGCCAGCGTGAGGAGCCTTGCTGGCATGGGGCACGTTCGCGCAGTTATGAAACAAGCATTGATGCCATTGCTTTTAAATTAAAGCGCCGGTTGAATCGATAACACTATTTAGCAAGGAATCTTGGCAGATGCATCTGGTTAATATTGTGGTAACTGGCTTACAGATAATTTTTTACGTTTCCGATCATGGTGTTGACTCACGTACACAACTTACGAACCATCGATTCGTGGCTACACTTGTCCCACTGTTGTTATGTCGGTGTCCGGTGTTGGCTATTCCTGTGAATGCATCGAGGCCATCACTGACAACACAGCAGGTATGAACATCGATATGCTTTTGCGGCCACAGTTTCAGCTCCTTTTTCCGGGAACATGGTGACCATGTTGAAACGCATATACAACTGGTGGTTTTCCTCGTTGGTTTGCACTACGGCAAAAATGTGTGTTTGTTTTCAGAACCTCTCCCACGTTTGCCTACATGTTTTTCACTACCACAGTAGTAATCATCCATTTGCACAGGTTCATGCAGGGGGCGGCTGTAATCCCGTTCTTTCATTACCAGCATAAGCTTGTGCTTCAAGCGCCAATCAGTACAATAAGAGATTTCCTGCTGTCTCGAGAGCTCTAGGACCTATATGCTATTCGTGGTCTGAGTCATTACAAACATGCCTAGACAACAAGTGGTAAATGGCAGTGTGCTAGCTTCCATAATGGTGCCACTGGTCAATGATGTCTGGTGGCGTCAGCGGTTGCACTGGCAGAGCTAAAGGGTTTTTAGTGTGCAATGCTCCAAGCAACTACACAGAGGACATTCAAACCAATTTGGTCACCGGCATTTGAAAAACTGGTCCCGCATTGTTGTTTCTGGCCATATTGACGAAAGAATTCCACAAGGCTCATACTTTTCTGAAATTGAATTTTGTTCTTGGCTATTACGTACCTCCTATTTCGAGGAAAACTAGGGTCTTAAGATTAGACGAGAATGAGACTTAGGTTAGATGGTAATCAGGAATCAGTTACCAGTACCCATATGGAATGGTCAGCCGTGGTTCTGGTGATAGAGGACATTTCGCTTTCTCCCACCAGCAAACGCAGCAAACAGATAAAGCTAAACGATGTGTGGTACAGTGATGAGATGGCAGAACAACGTAGGTGGTTCTGTTACACCGATTTGACGTAAGTTCGACGCTTCAATTTTGGTTACAGCCCTTGAATTTTAATGGCTTGAGTCATAGGTATGTTTTTTGAAAAGCGCTCAACGGACCCTTCGAGCATTTGCCAGACAATAAAGTACCCAAATCACTATTTTTCAGTAACATGAATATGTATAAAAAGGCTGAATCGTATGTAGTGTAAGGGATTATCTCGTCGAACGCACGTTATTTAAAGGAGGCTTCCTGCGCCTTCTGGCAATAGCTGGAACAGAGCCACCTACGGTGTTCTGTCATAGCATCACTGTATCATGCATTGTCCAGCTTTAACCGTCTACTGTGGGTGTGGTAAAACGTCCTATATTAACCGAGCCACGGCTGACCATTCCAAAGGGTTATTGGTAACCGGATTTTTACCATTTGCCAAGTAAGTCCTGCGGAGGGCATCGTAATCCATTGGTGATTGCCCACCGCAACCATTTTTTGTGTTTTATTTTCACAGATGTGGCACGTGTCAATACGGTCTGCCGTTTGTGGCTTGAGCTGGTAACAGTCAGGAGTAGCTTGGTGGCGCTGATATTTTTGCCATGGCGCCCATTCTTCAAGATAGTTCTCCAGCTCAGCCTCAGAGCAGGATATCTCGATGTTGACGCAAGCTCTTGCAATGTCCTTATCTTCAACATAAGCAGATCCACGAAATATCATATTTTGCGTTGAGCTAGGAATGGTAAAGTACTTGCTTAATTCAATCAGGAAAGCCAGCTCAACTTCGATATGATCCACCCAGAAGAGTGTTCGCATATGGGCTATAGCGATTTTTTGACCTTATCTAGGATAATTATTTGCCGCCCCAACGACCTTAATTCAGTGGGATCATTATTTTAAACAGTCATAGTTTCCGCTGAGGTTAGCACTTGCAGAGTTTCCAGATTATCAAGGGCTAAGATCACACGGTCATAACAGGAACTGATGGCTTCGTGTACGAGGTTCATGGCATTATCACGCTCTAGGTCATTCCCGGTAATTAACTCCATGACGATGCCAATAACACGTTGGGCCAGTAAAGGCCTAGCAGACTGATTCTGGTAGTCTGCTGTTCCTGTCAATCGTACCAAGAAAGCAATCAGGTCAACAGTCTGGTAAGGTCGGATGGCTAGGTTTGGTGTTTTAGCATGTGAATAAGCCAACTCCTGTCAGAAGGAAAAAGCTTGCTTAAAGCTTGTAAACCGCTGTTCTGGATGCCCTGCACTTATGGAAAAGTAGAACTGCATACCTAGCGTCTCAACAGTGCTGAGCTGGGTAATCAACGTATCTGACAGTCCGTATTTCCCAAGTAAACATGGCGTGTATTACCTGATGATGTGCATCCCAACGTTGTAATCCAGTTAGGCATGGCCGTTAGGCCGGTGCAACCTTTGAGAGAAAGGTTGCACCCCAAGGATAGGTCCTCTGGCAGGGACGTCAGACTGGTGTAACCGTCAAGCGAAAGGTCACCACCCACGGAGAAGTTCTCGAGCAGGGTCGTCAGGCCGGTGCAACCGTCAAGATAAAGAGAGCCACCAAAGGAGAGGTTCTCTGGCATGGTAGTCAGGCCGGTGCAACCGTCAAGATTAATGTAGCCATCGACTTTGTAATGAACGTCATTTGAAAATTCCCCACCAACAATCAGTTTCTTCAAATTGTGCTCGGAGATACCTTTTTGCTGCATTACAGAAAGAATCATTCATGGCTTTGCTTCATACGAAGCTGTTTCAAAAGGCGGAGTATATGTTGCCCCACCTTCATCCACATGATCACCCTTCAGAACTGATGTTATTAAATTAGATGATCCAGAATGAGCAGGAGGTCTTATATTGTTATCATTATTCACGTGATTTCCTACTTTTTTACTGTTTTTCACCAGTTCAATTGATATTTTCCTGAATCCCACTGTCCAAACGGTAAAAGGTATTCGGGAAAATCATGACATAGCCATTGCAGTACCAGATCATTAGTCTCGATCACCTTGGTTTGGTTGCCGCAAGATGCCGAGAGATTGAAGATAGCTGAATATATTGATGTACGCATAACCAATGACTCTAATGCATGGGATGTCACTATTGGACAGACAGTTGTAGCAATGAGTATTAATGGCCTTGTTTTACCTGTCAAACGTTGCGTATGTTTCCAGAAATGTTCGAAAATCAGCCTGTTGATCGACTGGTTGTAGAAGGCATTAGGTGTGGTTCTTTTGATACGACATGCAGCCGTTCAAACATCATGGTTTTCGATATATCCGGTAACGAAAAAGAGCCGGTTTTATGGTGATATAACGTTGTCAAACCAATAATTACATAACACCGTCTCTTTTTCGTTATCTAATATAACGTAAGTTAGACGATATAATCCCTTGAGATACATAGGCTGCAGCCTTTTTGTACATATTAACGTTACGGGAAAAGAGTGATTTTAGTACTCTATTGCCTAGTAAAGGCTCCGAAGGGGCCATTGAGCATTTTCCAAAAAACATCACTATGACTCAAGACATTAACATCCACGAGCTGTAGCCAAAATTGAAATGTTGAACTCACGTTAATTATGAAAAAGAAGGTGGTTAAGGCAACCATCATCATGGACTGTATCCATGTACTTGAATATCTGCGGAAAGCCGGGCACTACTTACACGACAAAGTTGATGAGGTTATTGAAAGCTGGGTGCAGAACTGTCCCTGAAGATACTCAGGGTAGTAGTCTGATAAGGTGGCCATGGATATCTGGCAAGTGCGAGCAAGAGAGGTCTGACGAAACGGGAGGCCATTGATAAGTGTGCAGACTATCTTTAAAAAAACCGTCCTTGGCTCTGCTACGACAAGTGCTGGATGCTGGCTATCCGATTGCCAGTGGAGTCATTGAGGTAGCTTGCCTCCATTTGATCAATGACCGTATGGATCTGACCTTGGTAAGGTGTGGTTTGGAAGAGGCATAGTTTGTGTTGAAGCTACGCTCACTGAATTCAAGTGGATATTGGCCGGCGAATTGGAACTTTCATAAGGAATGCTCTCGTTTCCGTAATCATGTAGAACTAATGAATGTGGCGTCGTAGCAATGGAACCACACCAATTACAACTGACTTTCACCATCACTGCCAAGAATATACTGAATGTAAAACACACCTAAAATTTTGATAATCGTCCATTGTTTTTCCTTCAAGCCAACCACATGTTGCTCTTGATTATTGATCGTTAACTCATTCATCCCTTAGAAACAGAATAATACCCATCTGACTGTGTGGTTCTGCCGTGGCTTTTTCTTCTGATTTTTGGATGGCTCTTTTGATACGACAGCACGGTCGCTAAAGCATCATGGTTTTCGATATATTCGGTAACGAACAAGGGTGGGGTTACCTTGCTACGACGGTCCATGTATCAGTCCTCCATGATTAGAAGGTAAGAGCATTCCTTGTGGAGGTTCCAATACGCCTGACAATCTCCACTGGAATCAAGTACGCGTAGCTTCAACACAGCCTCTGTCCATAGCAAACTCCACTTTGCCTAGGTTAGATACATGCGGTCATTGATCAAATGGCAGCAAGCTCCCTCAATGACTTCACTGGCAATCGGATAGATAGCATCCAAGCTTTGTCATAGCAGAGGCTGGGACGATTGTTTTGAAGATAGTTGCACACTTATCAATGACCTCACGTTTTGTCCTACCTCTCTTGCTCGCACTTTGCCGGATTCACATGGCCATCTTGTCAGACTATCTCTCTGAGTATCTTCATGGACCGTTTGTCCACCCAGCTTTTAATAGCCTCATCCACCTTGTCGTGTAAGCAGTGACCGACTTTCCACAGATATTCCAGTGCATGGATACAGTCTATGATGATGGTTGCCTTAACTACATTCTTTTTCATAATCCAAGTAATCAGTTTCCGCTGATGATGGTGCCCATCAATAACAATGGGTGTGGTTTCATTGTTACAACGACCCATTCATTAGTTCTCCATGATTACGAAGGGATAGCATTCCCTATGGAAGTTCCAATACTCCTGCCAATCTTCACTTGAATCCAGTGAACGTAGCTTCAACACCGCCCCTGCCCTTGCAAACTACACTTTGCCACGGTTAGATCCATACGGTCATTGATCAAATGGCGCCAAGCTATCTCGATGACTCCTCTGGCAATAGGATAGCAGCATCAGCACCTTGTCATAGCAGAGCTTGGGACGGTTTTTTCGAAGATAGTTCGCACACTTATGATCAATGGCCTCCGTTTTGTCAGACTTATCTTGCTCGCACTTTGCCGGATTTCTAGGGTTACCTTGCCAGACTCTCCCCTGAGTACCTTCATGGACCGTTTTGCCTCCCAGTTTTTAATAGCCTCATACCCCTTGTCGTGTAAGCAGAAACCTACTTTCCACAGATATTCAAGTACATGGATAAAGTCCATGATGATGGTTACCTTAACTCCCTTCTTTTTCATAATCTAGGTAATCAGTTTCCGCTGATTAGGGTGCCCATCAATAACAATGCCCCACCCGGAGTTTTTGCTTCGTAGCTCGTCTGAAAGCTGCCCAGGAAGCTTTTTCTAACACGTACTTATGACTCTCTTCATACACTGGCCACACTCTCTTATTCTTGGTGAGAGGACGGAATTTAACAACATTGTCGCTCTTTAGATCTGTATCCATGACCGATTCCTTTCGGGCGCATCAGCAGGCCATTACCGTCAAAACTAAGGATCTGCAGGTCTTCTGTTTGCTCAATCAAAACCTTGCGCTGTCCGTAATAAAGCCTCAAAGTCTTGAGCCGTATCCGCTACCAGTTGCATAGCCTGTCGGTTTCTAACCATACTTGCGCAACATCTCACGATGTGGGTTAATCGTTCTATTATAAGAGCGATTCATAACATCGCTGACAATTTTTTCCCACATGCTGTCAGAGTACTTGTCAGTATTGATGTTTAACTGAGCATCCAGCTGAAACATGCTGGATTGCTTCCGCTGGCTGTAACTACGACAGAACCAAACAAGCTGGTCATTTGTCGGGAGGTATTTGTTCTGATGTAATTTCTCTTCTCTCCGTAGTTACTAGTTACCAAGGATTGCTGCGGCTAATTATTGGCCTGCTTATACAGAACCTTTGGAGGAGAAGGCGCAACGCTTCATTGCCTTCAGTTTTGATATCGCTCTTTATGGTGCCATATGCTATTGGTGGGAAGTGGATTCAAGGTGCTGAATGATAGCGTCCAAAAGATCACGAGCTGGTGAGAAGAATGAATAATGAAGAGTATTGGCGCAGGATGCGTTCACAATAGACGGTGTTATGGAATTATTGGTTTGACGACATTTTATCACAATAAAACTGTCTCTTTTTCGTTACCTGATATATCGAAAACCATGATGTTTTAGCGGCTGCATTGTCGTATCAAAAGAGCCGCCCCTAGTTTAAATAAAGCCATTGCTCAAAATGATGTTTCGACCTAGGTAACTATTGGCAAAAGCGGTGCCAATATCACTGCCATGAATTAACTGAATAGTAAACTGAAAGGAGCCGGACAGGCCTAGGTGAAGGTTCGCCAGAATAAGTATCTGAACAACTTTGTGGAGCAGGATCATCGAGGGATAAAGCGGATAACTGGACCAATGTTGGGTTTTAAACGCTTTAAATCAGCGAAATCAACCATTGCTTGAATTGAGCTTTGTCACATGATTCGAAAAGTACAACATGATCAGAGGGTGGCTGATGATGTCTGGGAGTACTTTTACTCTCTGCCGTAATAGGTTTATCTGGAGATAGGCTTCCTTCGGCTTCTGTAAATAGATGCAACAGAGAACCACCTGAGGTGTTCTGCTATAGCATCACTGTATCACACATCGTCTATCTTGGGTCGTTTGCTGTAGTGGTGGGGTGAAACGTTCTCTATCAGCCGAACCACGGCAGACCATTCCAAAGGGTTATTGGTAAACGGATTTTTACCATTTTCCAAGTAAGTCCTGCGGAGGGCACCGTAATCCACCTGTTGATTGTCCACCGCAACCATCTTTTGTGTTTTATCTCCACAGATGTGGCACGCGTCAATATGGTCTACCGTTTGTGACTTGAGCTGGTAAAATTCCGGAGTAGCCTGATGGCGTTCATATTTTTGCCAAGGTGCCCATTCTTCAAGATAGCTCGCCAGCTTAGCCTCAGAGCAGGATATCTCGATGTTGACGCAAGCTCTTGCAATGTCCTTATCTTCAACATAAGCACACCTACGAAATATCATATTTTGCGTTGCGCCAGGAATGGTAAAGTACTTGCTTAATTCAATCCGGAAAGCCAGTTCAACCTCGACTTGATCCACCCATGAGAGTGTTCGCATATGTGCTCTGGCGATTTTTTTGATCTTATCCAGAATCATCATTTGCCGCCCCAATGCCCTTAATTCAGTGGGATCCTTATTTTCAACAGCCATAGTTTCCGCTGAGGTAAGCAATTGCAGAGTTTCCAGATCATCAAGGGCTAGGATCACACGGTCATCACAGGAACTGGTGGCCTCGTGTACAAGATTCATGGCAACATCCAGAACCAGCTCATTCCAGGTGATTAACTCCATGAAGCCAATAACACGTTTAGCCAGTAAAGGCCGGGAAGACTGATTTTTATAGTCTTCGGTTCCTGTCAATCGTCCCAAGAAAGCAATCAGGTCAACAGTCTGGTCAGGTCGGATGGCCAGTTCTGGTGTTTTAGCATGTGAAGAAGCCAACTCCTGCCAGAAGGAAAAAGCCTGCTCAAAGCGTGCAAATTGTTGTTCTGGATGCCTTTCACCTCTGGAAAAGCTGAACTGCATACCTAGCGTCTCAACAGTGTGGAGCCGCTCAATCAACGTATCGGACAGTCCCGTATTTTCTAGGTGGACATTTCGTGTCTGACCTGATGATGTGCGTCCCAACGTTGTAATCCAGTTAGGCAGGGACGTCAGGCTGGTGCAACCGTCAAGAGAAAGGTCGCCCCCAAAGGTGATGTTCTCGGGCAGGGCCGTCAGGTTGGTGCAATCGTCAAGAGTTAGGTTGCCATCAAAGGATAGGTTCTCTGGCAGGGCCGTCAGGCCGGTACAACCGAAAATAGAAAGGTCGAACTCTACGTTGAGGTTCTCTGGCACGTACGTCAGGCCGGTGCAACCTTCAAGATACAGGGAGGCACCCACGGTGAGGTTCTCGGGCAGGACCGTCAGGCCCGTGCAACCGTCAAGAGAAAGATCGCCATAAAAGGAGCAGTTCCCGGGCAGGGACGTCAGGCTGGTGCAACCGTCAAGAGAAATGTCGCCCCCAAAGGTGATGTTCTCGGGCAGGGCCGTCAGTCCGGTGCAACCGTTAAGAGAAATATTGCGACCCACGTAGAGGTTCTCTGGCAGGAACGTCAGACCGGTGCAATAGTCAAGACAAAGGGAGCCCCCCACGGAGAGATTTTCGGACATGGCTGTTATGCCGGTGCACATGTAAAGAGAAAGGTCGCCTCCCACGGAGAGGTTCTTGGGTAGGTCCGTCAGGCCCGTGCAACTGTCAAGAGAAAGATCGCCACAAAAGGAGAGGTTCCCGGGCAGGGTCGTGATGCCGGTGCAAAAGTTCAGAGAAAGATCGCCACAAAAGGAGAGGTTCCCGGGCAGGGTCGTGATGCCGGTGCAACCGTCAAGATATAGGTCTCCAGTCGTGGATAGGTTTCCGGGCAGGGCCGTCAGGTTGGTGCAACCCGTGATAGAAAGGTAGCCACTCACGGAGAGGTTCTCGGGAATGGCCGTTACGCTAGGATAACCGTAAAGAGAAAGGTTGTCATTGATCTTGTAATGAACGTCATTTGAAAATTTCCCACTAACAATCAGATCACGCAAATTGTGTGCGGGAATATTTAGTTGCTGCATTACAGAACGAACCATTAATGGCTTTGCTCCCGACGAAGCTGTTTCAGAAGGGGGAATATATTTTTCTCCACCTTCATCTCCATGATCACCATTCAGATCTGATGCTATTAAATTGGATGATCCGGAATGAGCAGGAGGGCTTATATTGTTATCCATTATTCTATTATTCCATTATTTACGCGATGCTCTATTTTTTACTGCTTTTCACCAGTCCAATTGACATTTTCCTCAATCCCTCTGTCCAAACGGTAAAAGATATTTAGGGGAATCATGATACAGCTCTTCCAGTACAAAGTTTAGAGTTTGGATAACCTTGGTTTGGTCGCAGCAGCGTGCCGGAAGCTAAAGATAGCTGAATATATTAATGCACGCATAACCAATGACTCTTACGACATAATGTCACTATCGGATAGGACGCTGTAGCAATGATGATTAATGGCCTTGGTTTTACCTGTCCAATGTCTTTATGTTTCCAGAATTGTACGATAACAAGCATGTTGATTGTTTAGTTGGAGAAGGCATTCAGCCAGAACATTGAAACGATAAGATTCTTGGACTGGCTCTTGATGACTTGTATGACTCTGGCGTCAGCGAGTTGTATATGAACTTTGCCATAGAGGTCGTCAATCCTCTGAAACTGCCCAGCATAGCATTGAATCTGGACGGTATCAGCATGCATGTGGATGGTTATTACAACAGCGATAAAAGCCCAGATGACTTGACGTACATTCATATCTGCCCGAGCTATAGCCGTGATCACCGTCTGACTTGAATCAGGTGGTCTTGCAGTTAATGACAGAGAATCAGGCTGGTATTCTTTAGTCATGGCTACATGCAGTGATAATACGAACGACAAAACCTGCTTTAATGAGATCATCAAAAAAAACACCTGTTATGTTCCAAATAGGCCTTGAATGATTGCTATCTGGCAGCGTATTCAGCACTGTATGTTGCCGAAATCATTAGGTCACGCTATCAGCAAAAACAGTTGTTTATCTCGCTGGTTATCATGAATATCACAGAGGCAAAGGAGTTAGTGAAAAAAGAGCCTTCGGTGTCATTGCAGCCTGTTAAGGCCATGAGGATTATTACTATGCTGAAGTATCTTCCTGTTATGATGTTAAGTTCGATTTTTTTAGAGCCCATGTAAGTTTAAGATCACTGAATTCTCAATGGTTACAGCGCAAATAGTGCACGTAGTGCAGCATAATTATGTTTAATCTGATGACTATCGACGAGTAAGTTTGGCGTTATTCTCGGTTCCCAGAGTTTGGTCATATGGTCATATTGGCTGAAGCCCATGAAAATCATGGGATGGTCGACTTTCGTGGAAGTAAAAAAGGCGAACATCGCGTTGTTATGGAGAGGTTGAGCAACATTTGGTTCTGTCCCGAAATGATAATTGCAGGTTCAGTGATCAGAAAGCGTTGCCCAAAAAGGTACAGACAAAGTCACTGAGGAGGTCGGTAATCTGAGAAAACTGGGCAAAAAGGCACTTGACGCGGCTCTCTTGATATGACAGTGCAGCTACTAAAACATCATGGTTCCCAATATATCCGGTAATGAAAAGGAGACTGTTTGGTGGTTATATGACGTCGTCAAACCAATAACTCAATAAACCGTCTATTGTGAACGCATCCTGCGCCAATACCCGAGGTTATTCATTCTTCTCACCAGCTCGTGATAATTTGGACGCTATCATTCAGATCCTTGATACTTAAAATATATGTGGAAAGCCGGTCACCGTTTATACGCCAATGGAGATGAGGCTATTAAAAGCTTGGTGGCAGAATGGTCCCTGAAGATACTCATGGGAGAGTCTGACAAGGTGCCCATGGGAATACGGTAAAGTGTAAGTAAGAGAGGTCTGACAAAACTGGAGGCCATTGATAAGTCTGCAGACTATCTTCAAAAAAATCGTCCAAGTCTATGTTATGACAAGGAGCTTGATGCTGGCTATCCGATTGCCCGTGGAGTCGTTGATGGAGCTTGCCTCCATTTGATCAATACCCGTATGGATCTAACTGTGGCAAAGTGGAGTTTGTAAGTGGCATAGGTTGTGTTGAAGCTACTCCCACTTGATTCAAGTGTAGATTAGAAGGCGTATTGTAACTTTCATAAGGAATGCTCTCGCCTTCGTAATCATGGAGAACTAATGAATGGTGCGTTGTAGCAAGGGAACCACACCTAAAGACATTTGGTGCGGTTCTTTTGATACACAGTGCAGCCGCTAAAATATCAGTGTTTTCGATATATCTGGTAATGAAAAAGAGACGGTTTTATGGTGATATAACGTCGTCAAACAAATAACGCCATAACGCCGTCTCTTGTAAACGCATCCTGCGCTAATGCCATCGATTAGTCATTATTCTCATCCGCGCGTGATTATTTGAAAGCTATCATTCAGCACCTTGAATCAACTCCCCAACAAGAGCATGGCACCATAGAGGGCTATATCCAGACTGAAGGCAACGAAGTGTTGCTCCTTCTCCTTCAAGGGTATCTGGATCAGCAGGCCAATAATAATGATGCGCCGCAGCAATCGTCGGTAACTGGTGGCGACTGTGAGTAGAGAAATCGCGTCAGACAAAATACCTACCGATAACTGACCAGCTTGTTTGGTTTTGTCGTAGTCACAGTCAGCGGAAGCAATCCAGCGTGTTTCCGCTGGATGCTCAGTTAAACCTCAATACTGATCAGTACTCTGTTGGTATGAGGGGGAAACTGTCAGTGATGTTATGGATCGCTCTTATGATCGAACGATTAAACAACATCGTGAGAGTCGCCCAAGTATGGTTGGAAAACGACAGACTATGCAACTGGTAGTTGATACGGCTCAAGACTTTGAGGCTTTTTACGAACAGCGCAAGGTTGTGATTGAGAAAACAGAAGACCTACAGATCCTCAGTTTTTACGGTAAGGGCACGGTGATGCGCCCAGGAGGGTTGAGGAAAGCAACCAAGAAGAACTCGCAGAAGAGTCAGCAGAAGCTGCAAACCAAGTGCAGTCAGGAAGAGAAGAAAGATCGCAAATGCATGGCACAGGTAGCCACCGTTTATACGGTAAAACCAAATCGTCTAACGGCAGAATCGGTCATGGATATGGATCTGAAGCGCTACAACGTTGTTAAATGCCGTCCTCCAGCCAATAATAAGAGAGTGTGGGCCAGTGTAGAAAGGGATGAGTAGGCCGTGATAGAAGAAGCTTTAGAGTAAGCGCTTAGGCGAGATCAGGAGCAGAAACGGCAGTTGGTCATTGTTATTGATGGGCACGCTAATCAGCGGAAACTAATTACCTTGATTATGAAAAAAAGGAGTTAAGGCAGCCATCATAATGTACTTTATCTATGTACTTGAATATCTGTGTAACCCCGGTCACTGCTTACACGACACAGGGGATGAGGCTATTGAAAGCTGGGTGACAGAACGATCCATGAAGATACTCGGAGGAGAGTCTGACAAGGTGGCCAGAGGAATCCGGCAAAGTGCGAGCAATAGAGGTCTGACAAAACGTGATGCCCTTTATAAGGTGTGTGGTTCTTTTGATTCGACAATACAGCCGCTAAAACATCATGGTTTTCGATATATCCGGTAACGAAAAAGAGTCTGTTTGATGGTGATATAATGTTGTCAAACCAATTATTATATAACACCGTTTATTGTGAACGCATCCTACGCTAATACCATCGATTGTTCATTCTTCTCACCCGCGCGTGATCATTTGGATGCTATCATTCAGCACCTTGAATCCACTATCAAACAAGAGCATGGCATCATAGAGAGCTATATCAGGACTGAAGGCAACGAAGTGTTTAGCCTTCTCCGCCAAGGGTATCTGGATAAACAGGCCAATGATGAGCCGCAGCACTCGTCGGTAACGAGTAGCACTGGTGAGCAGAGAAATCACGTTAGGGGAAATACTCCCAGACAACTGACCAGCTTGTTTGGTTCTGTCGTAGTTAGGCGTCGCAGTTACAGCCAGAGGGGGCAATCAGCGTGTTACCGCTGGATGCTCAGTTAAACCTAAATACTGACAAGTATTCTGATGTCCTGAGGGAAAAAATTGTCAGTATGTGCTGGATCGCTCTTATGCTCGAACGATTAAACACATCGTGAGAGTTGCCAAGTATGGTTGGGAAACGACAGGCCACGCAACTGGTAGTGGATACGGCTCAAGACTTTGATGATTTTTACGAACAGCACAAGGTTTGGATTGAACAAACAGAATATCTGCAGATCCTCAGTTTTGACGGTAAGGGCTTGGTGATGCGCAAAGCATGGTTGAGGTGAGCAACTAGGAAGAACGCGCAAAAGAGTCAGTAGAAGCTGCAATCAAGACTCAGTAAGGGAAAGAAGAAAGATCGCAAACGAATGGCACAAGTAGCCACCGTTTATACGGTACACCACAATCCGCGAACGGCAGAATCGGTCATGGATATGGATCGGAATAGCGACAACGTTGTTAAATTAACGTTAGTTCGATGCTCAAATTTTGGCTACAGCCCTTGAATTTTAAGGGCTTCAGACATAGTTATGTTTTTTGAAAAGAGCCCAAAGCCTCCTTCGGAGCGTTTACCAGCCCATAAAGTATTACAATCACTCTTTTTCTGTAACATGAATATGTATAAAAAGGCTGACGCCTATGTAGCGAAGGTATTATCTGTCGAGCTCACGGTAAATTACGTCATCCAGCTAGGAATAAGAGAGTGTGCAGTGTAGAAAGAGAGGCGGAAGCTGTGATAGAAGAAGCTTTCGAGGAAGCGCACAGGCAAGATCTGGAGCAGACACGGTAGTTGGTCATTGTTATTGATGGGCATCCTCATTAACGGAAACTAATTACTAGGATTATTAAAAATAAGGGAGTGAAGGCATCCATCACCATGTACTTGAATATCTGTGGACATCCGGTCACTGCTAACACACTACAAGGTGTATTAGGCTATTGAAAGCTGGGTGGCAGAGCGGTCCCTGAAGATACTCAGGGGAGAGTCTGACAAGGTGGCTCTGGGAATCAGGTAAAGTGCAAGCAAGTGAGGTATGACAAAACGTGAGGTCATTGATAAGTGTGCAGACTATCTTCAAAAAACCGTCCTAGGCTCTGCTATGACAATGAGCTGGATGCTGGCTATCCGATTGCCATTGGAGTCATTGATGGAGCTTGCAGCTATTGGATCAATGACTGTATGGATCTAACTGTGGCAAAGTAGAGTTTGTAAGGGTAGAGGTTGTGTTGAAGCTACGCTCACTGTGTTCAAGTTGAGATTGGCAGGCGTATTGGAGCTGTCATAAGGAATGCTCTCGCCTTCGTAGTCATGGAGCACTAATTAATGTGGCGTCGTAGCGAGGGAGCTACACCAAAATCCTACGCTGTAGCCAAAATGGAAGCGTAGAACTCACGTTAATGTAACTTTATTTTACTCAATTGATTGAGATGTACATGTTAAATCTGTCACTTAAATAATCTTCTAGGAACTATTCTATTTTTTTTATGTCCAAGCCGCTGTAGATTAATTGTCATTGGGAATAAGTATACCGTGGATATTTCATTCAAGCATGGCGGCTATGTTCAATGCAGCCAATACTGTGTAACACCACGTAAGATTCTTGGTCATGATATTGATATTAGCGCAGAACTTGAAACAGCTTATAACTGCGGTAGCAGAGTGGTTAAAAAAGAAGTCCCCTGTGATAAACCATTATTAGTTGATACCTGTTGGGGCCATGATTATCTAAAGGCATTGACTCCTGGCTGTTCCTTCTTCATCTCTACAAATGAACAGCAACTAAATGAAATTAAACCAATAATCAAAGAACTATTCGAACGGAAAATCTTTATTTTAAAAGAAACTGGTCGACCAGATTTTGATGGCATTAAAAATAAATTGCGCAATTCATTTTACAATTCTAATGGTGAGCTGATCAATGCAAAATTCAACCAACCAAACTTATCTCCATTTAACATGGCTGAGGCAGGTTTTATGTTTGTTGGTGATAGCTCAAGCGATATGACGGAATGCTATTTTGATAAATCACATAGAAAGTATCATTGGAAAGAATCAGATAAACCAAAAAGCGAGCATCTAAAAGATCACCATTATTTATGTATAGATGATAAGAGGTACGAGATTCCAGTATTATCCAATAAAGCTGGCCACGATATAGTAGGAGAAGCCTACCGTTTAATAATGCCAGATGGTAAGGAAAGTAAATTTGGTAATTTTTGTGGTAATGCAATTATCCTGACGCACCATCATGCTCATCTTAAAAAAATAGCCTACAATGAACTTTTATCAGAAATAGATCTTTGTAAGTATGCTCAGATAAAAGCATCCCTAGAAAAGAAACAAAACGCTCTAGAAATAGATTCAGCGTATTTTGATCTGCTTAAGAAGTCAGTATTCCAGCATCATTTTTCTAGATTGTTGCTAGAGTTAGATCAAGGTACTAAAAATTTTATTACTCTACTAGAGAGTTTCAAGTCGGCACTTAAGGAAGATGATATTAAAATTGCCGGAAAACTTTTGGATGTATTGAAGTCTGATTGTCTTAAAAAAGAAGCAGAAAGTATTGTCGAAAAAGTGGCCTCTTTAGAACTGGTAAAAGCCACTTCTAAGTTGCTGGATCATTTGCCAGCACAAATACGTAAAGCAGGAATTTTAAAAATGGAAGACATCGCCAAGCAAGAGTTAAAAGAGCTTGCCGGTCTGTATTCAGGAAGATATTTCTCTGATAATGATTTTCATCATATGGTATTACAAGGCTCGCTAGGCACTATATTTTCAAGCGACTATTTCGAATCCGAAAGAAATGAACAACTCATGCTGTTATTAGAGCAAGGTACTAAAGTATCTGGATACATGGCCAGTATTTCTGCAAAAATTCATGAAGTGTTAGATCCTCACCTGCCTGCTGAAGGAGAATACCGTAATTTATGTGAAAATGACAATTTGGAATCGATGGATGTTGGTTAAACATGCCTCATTATCACCACACCCTAGTGGATATAAAGTGTTTTCTCTCGCCTTCATTGTAGCATGATGATTGTTTATTTAGGCAAGATAGCAATGTCTACTGATAAAGTTTCCTGATTATCGTGAGTTCGACGTGCAGAAAGCCATCGGTACACCTTCTGTTAGTACCAAAACATCAATATGTGGTTTTCTGGACAGTTGTGCATAGGCAGTAAATCATAGCATCATGGTTACAGCATAGTTAAACCAGATTGCTATCTGACCTAAGCCTTCTTCTCGTCTAAACTTGCGACATCGGTTTTCCTTGAAGTAGGAAGTAGTAAGGTGCATCATGGACAAGAACAACATTAAGTCTCAGATAAGGTATGAGCCATGTGGGGTTCTTTCAGCAATATGGTTAGGAACAACAATGCCGTGATCATATTTTCACATGGAGGGGGCCGAATTGGTTTGAATGTCCTCTGTGTTGTTGTCGTGAGTATAGCATCATTAAAAACCGTTAGTGCTATCAGTGCAACCGATGCCGTAACCAGACATAATTGACTAGTGCACTATTCTAGGAACTAGCAAACGGCCCTTCATCACTTGGTTTCTAGGCATGTTTTTAATGACTCAGACCAAGGATGGCATATCGGTCATGGAGTTCTCGAGACAGCTGGGAATCTCTTATAATGCTGCTTGGCGCTTTAAGCATAAGCGTATGCAGTTAATGGAAGAACGTGATGACAGCCGTCCCCTGCATGGATATGTTCAGATGTATGATTCCTACTGTGGTGGTGAAAAACATGGAGGCAACCGTGGAAGTGGTTCTGAAAACAAACACCAGTTTGTTGCCGCCGTGCAAACCAATTAGGAAAACTGTCTGCTGTATATGCATATTCGTTTCAGCAAGGTCATCAGTTTCCGGGGAAAGTAGTTGTAACTCTGGGCGCAAAAGCATCTCGGTGATCATACTTGCTGTGTTGTCAGTGATAGCTTCAGTTCATTTACAGGAATAGCCTATGCCGGACACCCACATATAGCAGTGGTGACAGGTGGTGGTCACGAATCGATGGCTAATTAGTTGATTACGTTGGTCAACACCATGATAGGGGACGTCAAGAATTCTTTGAAAGACAGTTACCACAATATTAACCAGAAGCATCTGCCAAAATACTATGCTGAATATTGCTATCGATTCAATCGTCGCTTTGATTTGAAAGCAATGGTAGTAAGGCTTTGGTACATAGTTGCTCGAATTTGGCACATGCCAGCAGGGCTCCTTAAGATGGTTGGTGAACAGTGGTAATCAGGAAGTTAAATGGTGAACGTTGTCGAATATGTTCGATATGCAAAATATTCTTCAACTGATCATTTACGCTTTCTATTATTGCCAAGTGCCTAAACATCACTTTATCAAAGGCCTTCAGCTCTTTTGGCTTCATATTTGTCCTGACTTTAGTTCCTAGGTTCAGGCCTTTCTCCTGCAATCAAGTGATCAACTTCCCAGAGACATAGTCTTTATCTCCATAAATCCAACCAGGTAACTATTCGATGAGATCTGGTATTTGGTTTACGGTAATCGGTGTTAGCCGTTGTCAGGCAAAATGATAGAATTGCTCCAAGATGGTTCATGATAAGGTGTGATTTGACGTGAGTTCGACGCTTCAATTTTGGCGACAGCCCTTGGATTTAAGGGCGTTAGGCATGGTGATGTTTTTTGCAAAGTGCCCAATAGCTCCTTCTGAGCCTTTGCCAGCCAATAAAGTACTCAAATTACTCTTTTCCTGTAACATGAACATGTACAAAAAGGCTGACGCTTATGTAGCGTAAGGGATTATCTCGTCGAACTCATGTTAACGTAACATCAAACTTCCAACCTGTAGACGTTTTCCTCAGTTTAGCCTCTGCACTGAAGACCTTGTGGTTGTTTATCATATGGTTGCTACAGACAACGATGGGCGTCGATTCAATGCATGACAGGCTCGTTGGTTGACCTATGCACTGAGTACTTTAGATAAACCGTCAGTGGTATCAAAGCATGTTCCATGAGTTCTACAAAGCGATTGTAGGATGCCAAGTTCGGGAAATGGTCTAATTTATGTTGTGTGATCAGTCGTTGGTAGTAGTGCTTGAAATTGCGAAAGGCACTCTGATGGAAATAGATGATGATGGTCATTAGTTCACTGAGCGATAGCTTGTATATCACTGAAGGCTTTTTTGAATGACAGATGAGTTGTCTATGCCGTTGTGATTAAAATGTTATGCAGGAATCATCCACATCACAGAATACACTGACGATAGACACTGGAGCCTCATGTTTGTTGTCTATGGTTTGGCATCCGAAAGATAGCTAAGTGGCGGTGGCTCACCTGTCTTTCACCATCGAACTCACGTTGATTACTATCTGACCTAAGCATCCTTCTCGTCTAAACTTACAACACTTGGTTTCCTCGAAGTAGGAGGTGCGCATGGGCAAGAACAAAATTAAGTGTGGTGCGGCTCTTTTGATACTATAATGCAGCCGTTCAAACATAATGGTTTTAGATATATCCTGTAACGAAAAAGAGAAGTTTTTATGGTGATATAACGTCGTCAAACTCATAACTCTGGCGCTTGTGAATGCATCCTGCGCCAATACCCTAGTTATTCATTCTCCTCACTAGCTTGTGATCATTTGGGCGCTATCATTTAGCACCTTGAATCAACTGTCAAACAAGAGTATGGCACCATAAAGAACTATATCCAGACTGAAGGCAATGAAGTGTTGCGCCTTCTCCTCCAAGGGTATCTGGATACGCATGGTAATGATGAGCCGCAGCAATTGTCGCTAACTGGTATTGACGGTGAGCAGAGACAGCACGTCAGAAAAAATACCTCCAGACAACTGACCAGCTTGGTTGGTTCTGGAGTAGTCAGGTGTAGCAGTTATAGCCAGTGGAAGCAATCCAGCGTGTTTTCGCTGGTTGCTAAGTTAACGTGAGTTAGAACGCTTCTATGTTGGCTACAGCCCTATGATTGTAATAGCTTGAGCCATAGTGATGTTTTGTGAAAGGCGCTCAATGTTTCATTCGGAACCTTTGCGGGCTAATAAAGTACTCAAATAACTCTTTTTCTGTAACATAAATACGTACAAAAAGGCTGAAGTCTATACAGCGAAAGGTATTATATCGTCTAACTCAAATTAAGTTAAACTTCAAATACTGACCAGTATTTGATGGTATGAGGGGAAAAATTGTAAGCGATGTGATGGATAGCTCTTATGATCGCACGATTACACTACATCGTGTGCGTTGTCCAATTATGTTTGGGAAACGGCAGGCTATATAACTGGTAGTGGTTACGGCACCAGACTTTGAGGCTTTTACGAACAGCGTAAGGTTGGGATTGAGCAAACAGAAGACCTGCAGATCCTCAGTTTTTACGGTAAGGGCTTGGTGATGCGACCGGAAGGATTGAGGGAAGCAACTAGGAAGAACGCGCAAAATAGTCAGCAGAAGTTGCAAACCAAACTCAGTCCGGGAGAGAAGAAAGATCGCAAACGAATGGCACAGGTAGCTACCGGTTATGCGGTAAAACACAATCATCGAATGGCAGAATCTGGCATGGATATGGATTGGGAGAGCGATAACATTGTTAAATTACGTCCTCTCACTAGGAATAAGAGCGTGTTAACCAGTGTAAAAAGAGAGGTGAAAGGCGCTATAGAAGAAGTTTTTAAGGACGCGCTTAGGCGAGATCCTCAGCAGAAACAGCAGTTGGTCATTGTTATTGATTGGCACTATCATCAGTGGGAACTGATTACTAGGATTATGAAAAAGAATGGAGTTGAGACAACCATCATCATGGATTTTATCAATGTATCTGAGTATCTGTGGAAAGTCGGTAACTGCTTACACTACAAGGAGGATGAGATTACTGAAAGCTGAGTGGCAGCACGGTCTTTGAAGATACTCATGGGAGAGTCTGACAAGGTGTCTAGGGGAATCAGGCAAAGTGTGAGCAAGAGAGGTCTAACAAAACTGGAGGCCCTTGATAAGGGTGCAGACTATATTCAAAAACACCGTCCCAAGCTTTGCTACGACAAGGTGTTGGATGCTGGCTATCTGATTGCCAGTGGGGTCGTTTATGGAGCGTGCCGTCATTTGATCAATGACCGTATGTATCTAATCTGGGCAAAGTGGGGTTTGCAAGGGGATAGGCTGTGTTGAAGCTACGCTTACCATTGTATTTAAGTGGAGATTGGCAGGTGTACTGGAACTTTCATAAGGAATGCTCTCGCCTTCGTAATCATGGAGAACTAATGAATGGGGCGTTGTAGCAAGGGAACCACTCTTAATTCAGTTTCAGAAAGGCATGGGCCTTGTGAGTTCTTTCAGCAATATGGCTAGGAACAACAATGCCGGGACCAGTTTTCCAAATGGTGGAGGCCTACTTGGTTTGAATGTCCTCTGTGTTGTTGCCTATAGTATTGCACCATAAAAACCCGTGAGCTCTACCAGTGCAACAGCTACCGTAACCAGACATCATTGATCAGTGGCACCATCTTGGAAGTTAGCAAACTGCCCTTTACCACTTGGTTTCTAGGCATGTTTTTAATGACTCAGACTAAGAATGGCATATCAGTCATGTAGCTCTTGAGACAGCTTGGAATCTCTTATAATGTGCTTGGCGCTTGAAGCACAAGCTTATGCAGGGAACGAAAGGACATGATGACAGCCGTCCCTTGCAGGGACGTGTGCAGATGGATGATTTCTACTTTGGTGGTTAAAAACATGCAGGCAAACGGGAAAGAGATTCTGAAAACAAACACCAATTTGTTGCAGCTGTGCAAACCAACGAGGAAACCATACGTGGGATATGCGTTTCAGCATGGTCACCGGTTTCCGGGAAAAGGAGCTGGAACTCTGGGCGCAAAAGCATCTGGTGATCATACCTGCGGTGTTGGCAGTGATGGCCTCGGTGCATTCACAGGAATAGCCGACGTCGGACACCCACGTACAGCAGAGGTAACAGGTGGTGGTCACGAATCGATGGCAATGAGTTGTTTACGTGGGTCAACACCATGATTGGGAACGTCAAAAATACTTTGAAAGGCAGTTACCACAATATTAATTATGAGCATCTACCAAGATACCTTGATGCATATTGCTATGGGTGTGGTTCCCTTGCTGCTACGGCCCATCATTAGTTATCCATGATTACGAAGGCGTGAGCATTCCTTATGGAAGTTCCAATACGCCGCTAATCTCCACTTGAATCCAGTAAGCGTAGCTTCAACACAGCCTCTGCCCCTTGCAAATGCCACTTTGCCAAGGCTAGATCCATACGGTCATTGATCAGATGGCGGCAAACTCCATCAATGACTACACTGGCAATCGGATAGCCAACATCCAGCGCCTAGGACGGTGTTTTTGAAGGTAGTCTGCACACTTATCAATGTCCTCACGTTGTTTCAGACCTCTCTTGCTCGCACTTTGCTAGATTCCCATAGCCACCCTGTCATACTCTAACATCAGTATCTTCAGAGACCGTTCTGCCACCCAGCTTTCAATAGCCTCATCCACCTTGTCGTGTAAGCATGGACCGGCTTTCCACAGATATTCAAGTACATGACAAAGTCCATGATGATGGTTTCCTTCACTCCCTTCTTTTGCATAATCTTGGTAATCAGTTTCCGCTTATGAGGGTGCCCATCAACAATAATGACCAACTGCCGTTTTTGCTCCGGATCTAGCTTGGGCGCTTCCTCGAAAGCTTCTTCTATGTGGTGGTTCTTTTGATCCGACAATGCAGCCGCTACAACATCATGGTTTTCGATATATCCGGTATGAAAAATAAACGGGTTTATGGAGTTTTCGGTTTACGACGTTATATAACCATAAAACCGCCTCTTTTTCATTACTTGATATATCGAAAATCATTATGTTTTAGGGGCTACATTGCAGTATCAAAAGAGCAGCACCAAGAGGCAATCAATACCTTCAAGATGTTTATGAGCTGTGACTTTTTTAGAAGCTTTCTTCAGATCGCTTGGTTAATACTTCATAACCAGTAGCAGTCACAGCGATGGTATGCTCCCATTGAGCTGAAGGTCGGCGGTCTTTGGTAACCGCTGTCCATGCGTCACTTAGTAATTTTGTTCCTTTCTTGCCAGCATTGATCATTGGCTCAATGGTGAAGGTCATACCTTCTTTCATAACGCAGTCATTTCTATCATTGTAACCTTCGTAGTGAATGACCTGAGGGTCTTCATGGAAAACTAGGCCAATACCATGACCGCAATAATCTTCAACCACGGTGAAGTGGTTGGCATGGGCGTGTACGGCAATGACATGGCCAATATCACTTAAACGATTACCTGGTTTAACTTGCTCAATGCCCATATAAAGGCATTCTTGGGTAACTCGAACCAGCCTTTGATTAAATGCCTGAACTTCACCAACTAGAAACATTTTGCTGGTGTCTCCGTGATACCAATCTTTGATAACCGTGATATCGATGTTGACAACATCGCCGCTTTTCAGAATTTTTTTATCACTTGGAATGCCATGGCAAACCACTTGATTGATGGAAATACAGGTAGATTTTGGAAACCCGTGGCGCCCTAGTGTAGCGCCGTAGTTCAGAGGGGCTGGGATTGCTTCCTGAACATTGACCATATAATCATGACAGATGCGATCCAATTCCCCTGTTGAAACGCCAGGCTTCACATAAGGTTCGATCATTTCCAGCACTTCAGCGGCCAGACGGCCAGCAATGCGCATCTTTTCAATTTCTTCAGGGGTTTTAATAGTTACATTCATTGTTTGGTTAAGGCGCTTAAAAGATACGAAAGTCAAATGATAATGCTTATTATCTTAACTCGATGTTCGACTTTTTACACTTTCCCGAAAAGTCTAGCATCTTTTGATTTTCAATTGTTTCAGCTAATATGACCATATGGCCAAAATCTGGAAAACCGATAATAACGACTAACTTCCACGCCGATAGCCGGCAGATTAAGCATAATTATGCTGCGCTAACGTACACTATGTAAGCTGTAACCATTGGTAAGTCAGATATGTTAAACTTTCATGGTTTCTAAAAAAGTCGTACATTGTACATTACGTGATCTTATCAGAATGCCTGAGCTAAGTATTAACAATATTATATGGGTGAGGCTCTTTTGATACGACAATGTAGCCGCTAAAACACATTGGTTTTGATATATCCGCTAATGAAAAATAGATGGTTTTGGGGTGATATAACGGCGTCAACCAATAATTATATAACACCGTCTCTTGTGAACTCATCCTACGATAATACCATCGATTATTCATGCTGCTCATCAGCTCGGTATTATTTGGACGCTATTATTAAGCACCTTGAGTCCACTCTTCAACAAGAGTATGGCACCATAGAGAGCTATATCAGGACTGAAGGTAACGAAGTGTTGCGCCTTCTCCTCCAAGTGTATCTGAATAAGCAGGTCAATGATGAGCCGCAGTAATCGTAGGTAACTGGTAGCGACGGGGGCAGAGAAATAACGTCAGGAAAAATACCTCCCGACAACTGACCAGCTTGTTCGGTTTTGTCGTAGTCAGGCATCGCAGTTACCACCAGCTGAAGCAATCCAGCGTGTTTCCGCTGGGTGCTCAGTTAAACCCCAATACTGACAAGTACTCTGATGGCAGGAGGAAAAAATTGTCAGTGATGCGATGGATTACTCTTATGATCGAACGATTAAACGACATCGTGAGAGTTACAACGGTATGGTTAGAAAACTACAGGTTATACAACTGGTAGCGGATACGGCTCAAGACTTCGAGGCTTTTTAACGTGAGTTCGACTAGATAATTCATAGTGCTACATAAACTTCAAACTTTTTGTACATATGCAGGTTGCAGAACAAGAGTGATTTGAGTGCTTTATTGGCTCGCAAAGGCTAAGAAGGAGCAATTTGGCACTTTTCAAAAAACATCACTATGCCTCAAACCCTTAAAACCCAATGGCTGTAGCCAAAATTGAAGAGTCGAACTCACGTTTGTTACTAACAGCGCAAGGTTGTGATTGAGCAAACAGAAGACCTGCAGATTCTAAGTTTTGACGGTAAGGGCTTGGTGATGCGTTAGGAACGGTTGAATGAAGCAACACGGAAGAACGCGCGAAAGAGCCAGCAGAAGCTGCAAACTAGGCTCAGTCTAGTAGAGAAGAAAGATCGCAAGCGAATGGCACAGGTAGCCACCATTTATACGGTAAAATACAATTCTGAACGGTAGGATCGGTTATGGATATGGATCGGAAGAGCGACAACGTTGTGAAATTCCGTCCTCTGCTATGAATAAGAGAGCGTAGGCCAGTGTAGAAAGAGAGGTGAAAGCCGTGATAGAAGAATCTTTCGAGGAAGCACTCAGGCGAGATCAGGAGCAGAAATGGCAGTTGGTCATTGGTATTGACGGGCACCACTTATCAGCGGAAACTGAGTAACGTGAGTTAGACGAGATAATCCCTTGCACTACATAGGCTTCAGCCTTTTTGTACATATCCATGTTACAGGAAAAGAGTGATTTGAGTACTTTATTGGCTGGAAAGGCTACGGAGGAGCCATTTGGTTCTTTTCAAAAAACATCACTATGCCTAAAGCCCTTAAAATCTAAGGTCTGTAGCCAAAATTGAAGCGTCTAACTCACGTTGATTACCGAAATTATAAAAAAGAAGGGAGTTAAGGCAACCATCATCATGAACTTTATCCATGTATTGAAATATCTGTGGAAAACTTGGCACTGCTTACACGAAAGGGAATCAGGCTATTGAAAGCTGGGTGGCAGAACGGTCCCTGAAGATACTCAGGAGAGAATATGACAAAGTAGCCAGAGGAATCCGTCAAAGTGCGAGCAAGAGAGGTATGACAAACCTTGAGGTCATTGATAGGTGTGCAGATTATCTTAAAAAAACCGTCCTGAGCTCTGCTATAACAAGGCGCTGGATGCTGGCTATCCGATTGCGAGTGGAGTCATTGAGCGAGCTTGCCGGCATTTGATTAATGACTGTATGGATCTAGCCTTGGCAAAGTGTAGTCTGCAATGGGCAGAGGCTGTGTTGAAGCTACACTCACTGGATTCCAGTGGAGATTGGCAGGAGTATTGGAACTTCCATAAAGAATTTTCTCGCCTTCGTAATCATAGAGAACTAATGAATGTGGCGTCGTAGCAAGGGAACCACACCCAATGCAGATCATCATAAAACCGGCTCTTTTTTGTTACCTGATATATCGAAAACCATGAGTTGTAGCGGTTGCATTGTCGCATCAAAAGAGCCTCACTCTACAGAAATCATTCACATAACATAATACACTGGCAATGGATATGGGATCCTCTAGTTCGTTATCTATGGTTTGGTATCCGAAGGATAGCTAAATGGCTGTGGCTTACCTGTCTTTCACCATCGAACTAACGTTGGATAAAGTCCATGATGATGGTTGTCTTAACTACCTTATTTTTCATAATACAAGTAATCAGTTTCTGCTGATGATGGTGCCCATCAATAATACCAACTTCCGTTTCTGCTATGGCTATCACATGAGCGCTTCCTAGAAAGTTTCTTTTATCACGGCTTACGCCTTTATTTCTACACCAGTCATCACTGTCTTATTCTTGGCTGGAGGGCGTAATTTAACGTAGTTCGACGAGATAATCCTTTGTGCTACACAGGCTTCAGCCTTTTTGTACATATTCATGTTACAGGGGAAGAGTGATTTGAGTACTTTATTGGATGTCAAAGGTTCAGAAGGAACCATTGGGCACTTTTAAAAAACATCCCATGATCTAAAGTCCTTACAAGACAATGGTTGTAGCCAAAATTTAAGAGTGAAATCACTTTGTGGTGCTTCCGATCTATATCCATGACTGATTCTGCAGTTCGAGGATTTGGTTTTACCGTATATTAAGGGTGGCTATCTGTGCCATTCGTTTGCGATCTTTCTTCTCTCTAGGACTTAGATTGGTTGGCAGCTTCTGCTGACTATTTTGCGCGTTCTTCCAAGTTTGGTGTGGTTCTTTTGATACGACAATGCAGCCGCTCAAGCATCATGGTTTTCGATATATCCGGTAACGGGAAAAAGACGGTTTTATGGTGATATAACGTCGTTAAACTAATAACTACATAACGCCGTCTGTTGTGAACGCATCCTACGCCAATACCATCGATTATTCATTCTTCTCACCAGCTTGTGATCATTTGGACGCTATCATTCAGCACCTTGAGTTCACTCTCCTACAAGAGCATGGCACTATAGAGAGCTATATTCGGACTGAAGGCAACGCAGTATTGTACCTTCTACTTCAAGGGTATCTGGATAAACATGGCAATAATGAGCTGCAGCGATCGTCGGTAACGAGTAGCGACGGTGAGCAGAGGAATCACGCCAAGGAAAGTACCTCCAGACAACTGATCAGCTTGTTTGGTGCTGTCGTAGGCAGGCGTATCAGTTACAGCCAGCTGAAGCAATCCAGCGTGTTTCCGCTGGATGCTCAGTTGAACCTCAATACTGACCAGTACTCTGATGGCATGGTGAAAAAAATTGTACTGATGTGATGGATCGCACGATTACGCTACATGTGAGAGTTACCATGGTATGTGGTGTGGTTCTTTTTATACGACAATGCAGCCGTTAAGACATCATGGTTTTCGATATATCTGGTAACGCAAAAGAGACGGTTTTATGGTGATATAACGTCGTCACACCAATAACTACATAACACCGTCTATTGTGAACTCATCCTGTGCCCATACCCTAGATTATTCATTCTTCTCTCCAGCTCGTGATCATTTGGACGCTATCATTCAGTACCTTGAATCCACTATCCAACAAGAGCATAGCACCATAAAGAGCTATATACGGACTGAAGGAAACGAAGTATTGCGCCTTCTCCTCCAAGGGTATCTGGATAAACAGGTCAATGATTAGCCGTAGCAATCGTCGGTAAGGAGTAGCGCCGGTGAGCAGAGAAATCACATTAGAAAAAATACCTCCCGATAACTGACCAGCTTGTTTGGTTCTGTCGTAGTTACAGCGAGGGAAGCAATGCAGAGTGTTTCCGTTGGATGCTCAGTTAAACCTAAATACTAACAAGTACTCTGACGGCATGAGGAAAAAAATTGTTAGTGATGTATTGGTCGCTCTTATGATCGAACGATTAAACGACATCGTGAGAGTTGTCTAGGTATGGTTGGAAAACGACAGGCTATGTAGCTGGTAGCGAATACGGCTCAAGACTTTGAGGCTTTTTACGAACAGGCAAGGTTGGGATTGAGCAAACAGAAGACCTGTAGATCCTCAGTTTTGACGGTAAGGGTTAGTGATGCGCTAGGAATGGTTGAGGGAAGCAACCAAGAAGCACGTGCAACATAGTCAGGAGAAGCTGTAAACCAAGCTCAGTCCGGGAGAGAAGAAAGATTGCAAACGAATGGCACAGGTAGCCACCGTTTATACGGTAAAACCCCATCCTCGAACGATAGAATCAGTTGTGGCTATGGATCGTATGCGCGACAACGTTGTTAAATTCCGTCCTTCAGTCAAGAATAATAGAGTGTTGGCCAGTGTATAAAGAGATGCGTAAGCAGTGATAGAAGAAGCTTTCTAGGAAGTGCTCAGGCTAGATCCGGAACAGGAACGGCCGTGGGTAATTGTTATTGAAGGGCACCATAATCAGCGGAAACTGATTACTGGGATTATGCAAAAGAAGGGAGGTAAGGTAACTATTATCATGGACTTTATCAATGTACTTGAATAGATGTGGAAAACTGGTACTACTGACACGACAGTGGTGATAAGGCTATTGAAAGCTGGGTGGCAGAACTGTCTCTGAAGAGGTTCATGAGAGAGTATGACCTAGGTGGCTAGTGGAATCAGGCCCAGTGCTAGCAAGATAGGTCTGACCAAACGTGAGGCCATTGATAAGTGCGCAGACTATCTTCAAAAAAACCGTCCTTGCCTCTGCTATGACAAGGCGCTGTACGCTGGCGATCAGATTGCCAGTTGAGTCATTGAGGGAGCTTGCCGTCATTTGATCAATGACTGCATGGATCTAATCTAGGCAAAGTGGAGTTTGCAAGGGGCAGAGGGTGTGTTGAAGCTGCTCTCACTGGATTTAAGTGGAGATTGGCAGGTGTATTGGCACTTCCATAAGAGATGTTCTCGCCTTCGTAATAATGGAAACTCATGAATGTGGCGTCGTAGCAAGAGAACCACACCCACAAGAGATGGGTTTATGGTGATATAACGTTGTCAAACCAATAATTCCATAACACGTCTCTTTTTCGTACCTGATATATCGAAAACCCTGATGTTTGAGCGTCTGCATTGTCGTATCAAAATAGCCTCACCATATCCAGCCTGAAGGCAACGCAGTGTTGCGCCTTCTCCTCCAAGGGTATCTGGATAGGCAGGCCAATGATGAGCCGCAGCAATCGTCGGTAACTGGTAGCGACGGTGAGTAGAGAAATTACGTCAGGAAAAATACTTCCCGACAACAGACCAGCTTGTTTAGTTCTGTCGTAGTCAGGCGTCGCAGTTACAACCAGTGGAAGCAATCCAGCGTGTTTCCGCTGGATGCTAAGTTAAACCTCAATAATACTGACAAGTACTATGATAACATGAGGAAAAAAATTGTCAGTGATGTGGTGGATAGATCTTATGATCGAACGATTAAACGATATAGTGATAGTTGCCCAAGTATGGTTGGAAAACGACAGACTATGCTATTGGTAGCGGATATGGCTCAAGACTTTTAGGCTTTTTACGAACAGCTCAGGGTTGGGATTGAGCAAACAGAAGACCTGCAGATCCTCAGTTTTGGCGGTAATGTCTTGGTGATGCACTCGAAATGGTTGAGGTAAGCTACTAGGAAGAATGCGCAAAAGAGTCAGCAGAAGCTGTAAATCAAGCTCGCTCCTGAAGAGAAGAAAGATCGCAAACGAATGGCACAGGTAGCCACCGGTTATACGGTAAAACCCAACCATCGAACGACAGAATCGGTTATGGATATGGATCGTAAGAGGGACAATGTTGTTAAATTCCATCCTCCCTCTAGGAATAAGATAGTGTGGGCCAGTGTAGAAAGAGCGGCGGAAGCCGTGATAGCAGAAACGGCAGTTGCTCATTGTTATTGATTGGCACCATAATCAGCGGAAACTGATTACTTGGATTATGAACAAGAAGGTAGTTAAGGCAACCATCATCATGAACTTTATCCATGTACTTGAATATCTGTGGAAAGCCGGTCACTGCTTACACGACAAGGGGGATGAGGCTATTGAAAGCTAGATAACAGAACAGTCCATGAAGATACTTAGGGGCGAGCCTGACAAGGTGGCTATGGGAATCCGGCAAAGTGCGAGTAAGTGAGGTCTGACAAACCGGGAGGCTATTGACAAGTGTGCAGACTATCTCCAAAAAATCGTCACAAGCTTTGCTATGACAAGGAGCTGGACGCTGGCTACCAGATTGCCAGTGGAGTCATTGATGGGGCTTGCCGCTATTTGATCAATGACCGTATGGATCTAGCCTAGGCACAGTGGAGTTTGCAAGGAGCAAAGGCTGTGTTGAAGCTACGCTCACTGGATTCAAGTGGAGATTGGCAGGTGTAGTGGAACTTACATAAGGAATGCTCTCGCCTTCGTAATCATGGAGAACTAATGAATGTGGCGTCGTAGCTAGGGAATCACACCAATGCCTGAGCATAAACGTGAAGCACCACCTATCTCCAGCCTCAGTATCTACCATGGTTCCTTTTTTAATCAACAATCCTTGTAGCTATCGCCTCTTCAGTCAATTGCAGCTCATATTTGACTAGTACAAAATATACTCATAACGTGATGTTCGACTTTTTTAGAGACCATGGAAGTTGAAAATCCCTAGCTTACCAATGATTACAGCGTAAATAGTGTACGTAGTACAATATAATTAGGCTTAATTTTGCGCCTCTCAACGTGTAGTCTGGCGTTATTCTATGGTTTTCCATAGTGTGGTCATATGGTCATATGGTCATATTGGCTTAATCCCTTGAAAATCTGGGAAAGTAAGAAAAGTAGAATATCGCGTACTCATAGTAACGTATTACTAACGCAGAAAATGCAATGAAAATAAAACAGGAGGCCTACACATTCGGTTCATGTTTAAGCGTTACAGGCCATTATAGTGCTGATTTTTTCCATCCATCACATTAAGATGCTCATAAGTAGCTGAGCAAAAAATTAGAAATGTTCGATTCCATTTGCATGCTACACGCGATGTTTGACTTTTTTTACTTTCCAAAAAAGTTGGATATTTCCTGATTTTCAATGGCTGAAGCTAATACGACCATATGACCACACTCTGGAAACCAGCGAATAACGTCCAACTTACACGATGATAGGTGGCAGATTAAGTATCATTATGGCGCGCTAACGTACACTATTTACGCTGTAACCATTGGTAAATCAGGTATTTTAAACTTCCATGGTCTCTAAAAAAGTCGAACATCGCGTATGCTGATTTCATCAGATTCACCAAACTTTCCAGATTAGGTCTGAAATCAACCAGTACATGTTATGAGTTAGAAACAGCCATGAGCCAACAATAAAAGACAGAAGCCTATAATGAGTAATAATTTCCAGAAGATCCCAGCATCTGTTAAAAACAGCCTTTTTAACAAAAGCCAGTTCCGTGCAGATCTGATCATTTCTAAAACGCCAATCCCTGCTTATAAGAAGTGTCTTAAAGAAGCTACCACTAAAATGGATCAATGGTTCATGGATGGTATGGATATTGAGCAGCTGGTATTTTCCAGAGCTTGGCTTATTGATCAAGTGTTATGTCTGTTATGGGAACATCTGAACTGGAACAAAGGCTGCCCTGCTGCCTTGCTGGCCGTTGGCGGCTACGGAAGGGGGGAGCTTCACCCAGGTTCCGATATTGATATCCTTATCCTTCTTGAAGAGGACCATTATAACGAGCACCAGAATGCCATTGAGCACTTTTTGACTTTACTCTGGGATATAGGACTGCAGGTCGGGTCCAGTGTGCGATCTCTTGCCGAGTGCGCCCATCAGGCAGCTAACGATCTGACTATCATTACAAACCTGATGGAATCTAGGGTTATATCAGGTCCTGTCGTACTTCATGAGCGTTTGCTGTATATCACGGACACTGACCATATGTGGTCAAGCCAGCGATATCTTAAGGCAAAATTTGAAGAGCAACGTAAGCGGCACCGGAAATACAACGATACCGAGTATGATCTGGAGCCCAATATAAAAGGTTCTCCTGGTGGACTCCGGGATCTTCATATGCTCGGCTGGGTCGCTCGACGACACTACGGAACCAATGACCACGCAGAACTTCTGGAGCTTGGTTTTCTGAGCAATGTTGAACACCAACATTTACTGCGATGTAGGGCATTTCTGTGGAAAATTCGCTGGGCTCTGCATTCACTGACCGGACGCAGTGAAGACCGACTGCTATTTGATCATCAATGGACACTGGCCAGCCAGTTTGGCTATCATGATCACACTGGCGCACTGGCCGTAGAGCAGTTTATGCAGAGCTATTTTCGAATAGTCATGATTGTCAGCCAGCTAAAAGACCTTTTGCTCCAACATTTTGATGATGATATTCTTAGTGCCGGTAAATCTCAGGAAGTTCGCCCTATCAACGAACGATTTCAAGTTTGTAATAACTATATTGAAACCGTTCACTATAAAGTGTTCGCTGAATACCCGCCCGCAATATTGGAAATGTTCGTCCTTATAACCAGAGACCAGACGATCCAAGGACCGACAGCGGAAGCCATAAGATTACTCATAGATTATCGCCATTTGGTTGATAGCACCTTTCGTAAAGACCCACGATGCACGCGGATGTTTCTGGAGTTAATGAGAGCTCCGTTTAGACTCACCGCTACGCTGAGAAGAATGGTCCGTTATGGCATTCTGGGGCGTTATCTACCAGAATTTGGGCAAATCATTGGCCAGATGCAGTATGATCTGTTTCATACATTAACCGTCGACGCCCACACACTGTTACTGATCAAATACCTGCGTAGCTTCTCCTACGAAAAGAGTCACCAGCAGTTCCCCATTGCTTCAAGAATTATCCATAGAATTCCAAAACCAGAACTCATCTATCTGGCAGGCCTGTATCATGACATCGGTAAAGGTCGTGGTGGAGATCATTCTCAACTGGGTGCAGTTGACGCAAAACAATTCTGCCGAGTGCATGGATTAAACAAAGAAGACACTTCACTGATTGTCTGGCTGGTTCAGGAACACCTGACTATGTCTGTCACTGCACAGAAAAAAGACCTGTCTGATCCTATAGTCATCCAAGACTTTGCCCGCCGTGTTGGCACAATGGAAAGACTGAAATACCTCTATTTGCTGACGGTAGCGGACATCAATGCGACTAACCCATGGTTATGGAATGGCTGGAGAGCCTACCTGCTTCAGCAGTTATTTTCACATACCCACCAGCTACTGAAGCGTGGTATTGATAATCTTCCTGAACTAAATGAGCAAATTACCAATACCAAACAAAAGGCTTTGCTCTTACTGCAGGAGAAGTGGTTTGAAGAAGCTTGGATCATGAAACTATGGGAACAGTTCAATGATGAGTACTTTCTTCGACACCTGAGTGATGAAATTAGCTGGCAGACTGAAGGAATCATGAATCATCGATCAAGTAAACCTTTGATCCTGATTCAGGAAGTCAAAGATGGCTATGAGCATCAGGGCTCCAAAGTATTTGTCTATACCCATGACCAATCCAATTTATTTGCAGCGATGGTTGCGGCCTTCCATCAACTGGGGCTAGCTATTCAGGATGCACGAATTATCACCTCTAAAAACAACTTCAGTCTAGATACCTACACTGTTCTTGAGGAAGATGGATCATCGATTGGCCCAAACTAGGAACGAATCTTGGATATACAGGTTCATTTACAGAATACACTGGCTGCACCTGATAAATTTCCAGAACTCATTCGACGAAGAACTCCACGGCAACTTCGTTACTTCAACCGTGAACCGGTTGTCCTGATCAGCAATCAGATCGAACCCAGACAAACCATTATGGACATCATCGCAACAGACCGCCTAGGTCTGCTGGCTCTGATAGGGAAAACCTTTGCCAAGCTGCAACTACAGGTCCACGGCGCTAAAATTGCTACGTTTGGTGAAAAGGTTGAAGACAGTTTTATTATTGCGGATAGTCATGGTGAAACTATCCATAATGCAGAAAGCTGCAAGAAAATCTGTGATGCATTGAGAATGGTTTTACGAGAAGCATCCAGACTTGACGCCATAACACCTTAGCTTTCAGACAGCAACCAGCTGGTATTTATATGGTAGCGGTTCTTTTGGTACGATAATGCAGCCGCTAAAACATAAGGGTTTCCGATATATCTAGTAACGAAAAAGAGACGGTTTTATGGTGATATAACGTCGTCAAACCAATCACTTCATAACACCGTCTCTTGTGAAGGCATCCTGCGCCAATACCCTCGATTATTCATTCTTCTCATGGTGTGGCTCTTTTTATATGACGACATATTCATTAGTTTTCCATGATTACGAAGGTGAGAGCATTCCTTATGGAAGTTCCAATACGCCTGACAATCTCCACTTGAATCCAGTGGGCTGATCTTCAACACAGTCTCTGTCCCTTGCAAACTCAACTTTGATCAGGTTAGATCCATACGGTCATTGAACAAATGGAGGCAAGCTGCCTCAATGACTCCACTGGCAATTGGATAGCCAGCATCCAGCGCCTTGTCATTGCAGAGCTTGTGACGGTTTTTTTGAAGATAGTCTGCACCCCTATCAATGGCCTTCCGTTTTGTCAGACCTCACTTGCTCGCACTTTGCCTGATTCCCATGGCCACCTTGTCAGACTCTCCCATAAGTATCTTCATGGACTGTTCTACCACCCAGCTTTCAATATCTTCATACCATTGTCGTGAAAGCAGTGACCGGCTTTTCACAGATATTCAAGTACATGGATAAAGTTTATGATGATGATTGCCTTAACTCCCTTTTTTTTCATAATCCAAGTAATCAGTTTCCACTGATGATGGTGCCCATAAATAACAATGAGCAACTGCAGTGTCTGCTCAGGATCTAGTCTGAGCGCTTCCTCGAAAGCTTTTTCTATCACGGTTTCCACCTCTCTTCCTACACTGGCCTACACTCTTTTATTCCTAGCTGCAGGATGGAATTTAACAACGTTGTCGCTCTTCCAACCCATATCCATGACCTATTCTGCCGTTCGAGGATTGGGTTTATCGTATAATCGGTGGCTACCTGTGCCATTCGTTTGAGATCTTTCTGCTTTATAGAACTGAGCCTAGTTTACAGCTTCTGCTGACTATTTTGCGCGTTCTTCTTGGTTGTTTCCATCAACTATTCTTGGCTCATCACCAAGTCCTTACTGTCAAAACTGAGGATCTGCTGGTCTTCTGTTTGCTCAATCCCAACCTTGCGTTGTTCGTAAAAAGCCCAAAGTCTTGAGCCGTATCCGCGACCAGTAGCATAGCCTGTCGGTTTCCAACCATTCTTGGGCAACTCACATGATGTGTTTAATCGTTTGATCATAAGAGGGATCCACCATATCGGTGACAATTTTTTTCCTCATGCTATTAGAGTACTGGTCAGTATTGAGGTTTAACTGGGCATCCAGCGGAAACACGCTGGATTGCTTCAGCTGGCTGTAACTGCGACAGCTACTACAGCAGAACCAAACAAGTTGGGCAGTTGTTTGGAGGTATTTTTTCTGACGCGATTTCTCTGATCACCGTCGCTACTCGTTACTGATGATTGCTGTGGCTCATCATTGGCCTGTTTATCCAGATACCTTTGGAGGAGAAGGCGCAACACTTCGTTACTTTCAGTCCGGATATAGCTCTTTACGGTACTATGCTCTTGTTGGATAGTGGATTTCAGGTCTGAATGATAGTGTCAAAATGATCACGAGCTGGAGAGAAGAATGAATAAGCGATGGTATGGGCGTAGGATGCGTTCACAATAGCCGGTGTTATGTAGTTATTGGTTTGACGACATTATATCACCATAAAACCGTCTCTTTTTCGTTACCTGAGATATCGAAAGCCATGATGTTTTAGCGGCTGCATTGTCGTATCAAAAGAACCACTAACATTTAACTTTGCTGTAACCCTGATGGCAGGATTGATTGCCCATGCATGGCAGCCAAGAAAGCCATATATAGATGTTTCAGTACTAACAGAAGGTGCATCTATGGTTTTCTGAGCGTTTAGCTTACGTTGTATTGGTGCCATGATGCCATTCGGCTAAAATGAACCCATGCGTTCCGTAAGGCTTCTTAACTACCACTTTCACAGATAGCGTCCATACTGATAGCAGATAGTTTGCTCGAACGTCCTGTAACCAGAAGGTCTATTCCACTTTAAAAGGAACAGATTCCGGTAAAACGTCCAATAATAGTGGATCCTGAAAGCTGAACATATGAAGCAGAGACTGAGTTTACAGAATATTGTTGGCATGGGGTTTATGGTATTCGCCATGTTTCTTGGTGCAGGGAACCTGATTTTCCCACCTATGGTAGGACAACTGGCCGGAGAGGACATGTGGTATGCTGCGGCTGGCTTTTTGATAACCGGAGTAGGACTGCCGCTCCTTGGTATTATTTCGATCTCCAGAGTTGGCGGAGGATTCAATGAGATCAGTCGGGAAATGCCCAAAGGTCTTATCATAGCCCTTGGTTCCTGTATATACCTTCTTATTGGTCCATTCTATGCGGTACCAAGAACAGCTCTGGTATCATATGAAGTAGGGCTCTCATTTTTCCTGCCAGAACACAGTGTGCTTAGCCAGCTTATTTTCAGCATAATTTTCTTCAGCATATCTTGGTACCTTTCCATCCACCCTGGCAAGCTTCTTGAATCCGTGGGTAAGCTGATAACCCCTGCACTGATTGTTTTACTGGTCATTCTAGGCCTATCTCCGATTATTTCTCCTCTGGGACTTCCAGCAAACGCTATGGGGACCTATACAGAAGCACCTTTTATCAAGGGTTTTCTTGATGGCTATATGACCATGGATGCTCTGGCTGCATTAATGTTTGGTGTTGTTATAATCACAAACTTAAAGTCCCATGGCATTATAGAAAAGGACAGCCTGTTTCATTACAGCATTACCACAGGGGTGATTGCCGCTATTGGTATGGTTCTGGTTTACCTGTCTCTATTTTACTTGGGAGCAACCAGCTTGGATGTGGCTCCCGACCCAAACAATGGGGGACAAATTCTGACCATTTATGCCGAAACACTATTTGGTACGCCCGGTATTGCCATGCTGGCAGCCGTCGTGACCTTGGCTTGCCTTACAACTGCAATTGGCTGTATTACTGCCGCCAGTGAATACTTTGACGAGATGTTTAAAAAGATAAGTTATCGATCAATCGTCACCATCATCAGTATTGTATGTGTGTTCTTTGCCAATATGGGGCTGAATGAGATCATTGGTTTGTTCATTCCGGTACTACTGGTTCTATACCCAATATCCATTGGACTAATTTTCTTGGGCCTGATCAGAGACTGGCTACCAAACCCAGTGTTAACCTACCGAGCGACGCTAGCGACCATCTTTTCTCTCAGCCTCATCGATGTACTGGGAATTAAAGATTACGCAGGTCTGCAGCCGATCCTACAGCCCTTCCGTCTTATTCCAGGCTGTGAAGATCACATGATTTGGCTACTGCCTTCGATTGTAATATTATTAATCACGATATTCCTCGGGTTTGTCATAAAGCCAGAATCGAATTGTCAGATGCCATAAGTGCCAATAGTACAACGTATGCTTTGTTATCTGTACAGCTCTGCACATACACATAGATATGACCACGTAAAACGTCTTTGTGCTCAGAAATGCATTACAGCCGTCTAATAATGCCACAACATAATCGCCAGTTAAATTGATACTAGTTACTGGCAACATGCGATGTTCGACTTTTGTTACTTTTCCGATAAGTCGAATATTTCCTGATTTTCAATGGCTTCAGCTAATACGATCATATTAACAAACTCTGGAAAACCTAGAGTAACGCCAAACTTACACGAGATAGGCGCTAGATTGAGTATAATTATATTGCGCAAACGTACACTATTTGCGCTGTAACCCTTGGTAAGTCATGGATTTTAAATTTTAATGGTTTCTAAAAAAGTCGAACATAGCGTGTCAACTAAATAAGACATCAATATTCGTCGTAACATTACTGGATGCTTATCATAATTTAATCATGATTGGTAATTGGCAAGCGGAGGCAGATCAAGTAAGCTTCCTGCTTTTTAGTTGCCGATACTTTAGCCACTATGACCAGAAGATGGTTTTAAGCCTCTCTGATTTCGTTGATCACAGGCAACAGCTATGGCTGCACGCATATTACGCGTGAACCCTAATAATCCATAAAATTCGTAGTGCTAGTCACATGCCCCGCAACTTGGCCCTGCCCACCTTACTTTTTTTAATCATGATTTTAACCGGCTGCCAGACAGTTTTTTATAAAGAGCGTCCCAAAAATGTCGATTCAAGTATTATTCAACCAGTTCCAGTCCCTGAGAAGTCGGAACGTCCCATGGTGCCATCAAGACCGGAGGAAACAGCCCTGCCTCCTGCTAAGACTCATGCGATTACCATCCGAGAACAGACAATACAGATACCAGCCCACTTGGATGGGTGTCTGGTGCTGGGTATCAATGAAACGGCCTCCTTACCCAACCTGAACCTATCCATGCAGGCAAAATTGGATACCGGTGCAGAGAACAGCTCCGTTGATGCCAGAAAAATTCAGTTTTTTGAACGAGACGGGAAAAAGTGGGTCAAGTTTGATCTTCACCGAACCTCCAAAGGTACGATTCCTCTGGAACAACCAGTTAAAAGCATCATAAAAATCAAGCGTCCTGGGTTGGCTTCCGTTGAGCGCCCTGTCATCCACCTGACAGTAACTATTGGAGAGATTACACAGGCAATCCCGGTATCTCTTACTGATAGAAGCAAATACGAGTCGCCACTGTTAATAGGAAGAAGCTTTATGCAGGACCTTGCTGTTATTGATGTTGATCAAAAGTTTATCGCCGCTAAGTCGGTGATCAGCTCCAATAACCGCAAAGCTGAAGTCCCTATTACTCAGAAGTCATACACGCGGGCAACCATCAAGCCTGTCAGTGTCAAGGGAATGGCTACCTTTGGGGCTGTTGAGCATATGACACTGCCAGATTCAGGCACTGTTCTGAAGGCGCGCATTGATACTGGTGCACTGACGTCTTCTATTGATGCACGAGATATTGAGCTATTCCAGAAGAATGATCATGACTGGGTCCGCTTTCAGCTGGCAAACTCGGTTGGTGACTTGGTTACCATAGAAGAGCAGGTTACCCGGTTTGTCCGCATCAAGCGACATGGAGAAGATTCTGAACGCCGCCCAGTCATTACACTCAACGCCCAGATTGGCAGTATTACCAGACCCACACAGTTTACCCTGCGCAGCAGGGAAAACTATGAATACCCTGCACTCATTGGTGCCAGCTTTCTTGAGAAGCGAGCTCTGGTTGATGTATCCAGAGAATATACTTCCGATACTAGACAGCCTTGAGTTATATGCAGCTTTGAGCGGTAATATAGACAGTAAAAAGCGAGGGAAAGAATGAAAGGTCGTTTGCAGCTTGGCCTTATGGTTGTTGTTCTGATTGTGGCCGGCCTTGGATTAACCATGTACAAACATTTTGCACTGGGCTTTCCTATGCTTGGTGAAGATGTCACAACGGTTTGGAGTATTGAAGCTTGGGTCAGTTTTAAAGCCCAGGACCAAGCAGCCCAAGCCAGCCTGACTATTCCAGACCAGCAGGCGGATGTACGAATTTTGGATGAGTCATTTGCTTCACCAGGTTATGGTATCAATCAAACCAATGACGGAGGCCAGCGTCGTGCAGTATGGAGTATTCGCAAAGCGGCTGGGCGTCAGGATCTGTTCTATAAGGTTAAGCTTCATTTGGAGCCAGGTGTCAGCCAAAGCGTCAATGACCAGCCTGAAGCATTTATTGCTCCCGTCCTTCCTGAACCATATCACACTGCAGCAAAAAGCCTTTTGAAACTAGTAATGGATCGCTCAGCAGATCCTGTCAGCTTTGCCGGCACGATGATAAATCAGTTTAATGCCAAAGAACCCAGCCAGAATACCAATATGCTGCTTGGTATGGTGGATGAAGGCGTCAAACTCCCTGAGTTGCTGGTTAACCTGCTTCACATGGGTAATATCCCCGCCCGCATTGTTCGGGGACTGCACCTTGAAAACGGCCGTCGCAGACAACCCATCGTTGATATGATTGAAGTGTACGATGATACAGAGTGGCAGCTCTTTGACCCGAAAACAGGCAAAGTTGGCAACCATGATGCGTTCTTTCTCTGGCAGCGCGGAGCTAAATCACTTCTGGATGTAATGGGTGGAGTTCACTCAGACGTTAAGTTCTCTATTATTTCCCAGAAGATACCTACCAGCGAACTAGCACTTACACAAGCCACTCAGGATGGAGCCGCATTAATTGATTTCTCCATCTACTCTCTGCCACTGGAAATTCAAAACGCTTTTAAAATTATCCTGCTGATACCCATTGGGGTACTTGTAGTCCTTATTATGCGCATTATGGTTGGACTGCGCACATCAGGTACCTTTATGCCAGTGCTTATTGCCATGGCATTCCTTCAGACGCAGTTGCTCCCTGGGCTGGTGATTTTTATATCTCTGGTATCCATTGGCTTATGGATTCGCTCCTTTCTTAGCCAGCAGAATATGCTTTTGGTTGCGCGACTTGGCGCTGTCATTATCGTTGTAATATTGATCATGGCGGTCATGAGTATTCTGAGCTGGAAAATGGGCATTACGCAGGCACTAACGGTAACTTTCTTCCCTATGATTATCTTGGCTTGGACTATTGAAAGAATGTCTATCCTATGGGAGGAAGAAGGGCCAAAGGATGTCGTTAAAGAAGGTGGAGGTAGTCTCTTGGTAGCAACAATGAGCTATCTGCTGATGTCTAACCACATCGTTGAACAGCTGACCTTCAATTTCCCTGAATTGATGCTGACGTTACTCGGTATCGTTCTGTTGCTTGGTCAATATACTGGCTACCGGCTGCTGGAATTAAAGCGGTTCTACCCATTGGTTCACTCTGACAATAAGCAGCTATGATCGGACAATAAAGGTAGGTTTTTTATGGGATGGTTAAGTACTTTTGTTCATAGCGCACTCAATAAAAATTCGATCACAACACCAGCCAAGTTAAGAGAAGCCGGGATTCTAAGCATGAACAGCCGTAACCTGAATTACATCTCAAAGTATAACCACAGACGGCTGCTACCTTTGGTGGATGACAAGCTGACAACAAAACGCATGGCTGAAAAAGCCGGTATTGATGTACCAGAGCTGATTGGCGTTATTGAGTACCAGTCAGATATTAGAAAGTTGAAAAGCATTCTAGAGCCGTTACAACAGTTCGTTATCAAGCCGGCCAAAGGCAGTGGTGGTAAAGGCATTTTGGTTATTACTGGCCGGGATGGAGACCGCTATGTAAAAGCCAGTGGTGAAAGCCTTTCCTTTAATGCTATCAGCCGTGATGTTTCCAATATCCTTGGAGGTCTCTACAGTCTTGGTGGTAAAACAGATCTAGCTGTTATCGAAAGTCTGATTGTCGCCGATCATATCTTCAATAACTACACTTTTGAAGGTGTCCCGGATATTAGAGTTATTGTTTTTCTAGGATTTCCTGTCATGGCAATGATGCGCCTTGCGACCAGAGCATCGGATGGGAAAGCAAACCTTCACCAGGGTGCTGTTGGTGTTGGGCTTGACATTGCTACCGGAAACAGTCTTTGCTCAGTACAACACGACCTGCCTGTTCATCATCATCCTGATACTGGACATAACTTCTTTGCACTCAATGTCCCCCACTGGCATAAAATACTGAGCCTTTCCGCAGCCTGCCATGAAATGACCAAACTTGGTTACCTCGGAGTAGATCTGGTTCTGGACAAACACCTAGGTCCACTGATTCTCGAACTCAATGCTCGCCCAGGTCTTGCCATTCAGATTGCCAATGGCCAAGGGCTTGAACCAAGACTTGAGGCTATAGAAGCACTGCACAAACATGACTTACCGATTGAAGAGCGGGTTGCTTTTTCGCAAAAGCACTTTGGTGTTTCAGACAATAACTAACTTTGTCAGTATATAATTACGCGCTAGGGCCGGCGTTGTATTCATATCCTCCCATCTCCAACAACTTGACTGCTGCGCTGATAGTATTGTCCATTTATAAAATGAGCCTTAAAAGAGTGTTAGCTAGTGATTTCAGACCTTGCGTTCAAAAATGGTTTTAAATAGCGATTTCTTGGTGGATTGGAGTTGTTCAGTTGCCTCGATGTCGCTAATTGATTACGCCTTGGACTAAAGTGCATGTGGCGTAGTTCATTCCTTCAAATATTGTTGCCAATCTGGTAGGTATTTCAGCTTTTCATAAGGCCTCATCATATCTGTCTTTCACAACTCCTATCAGGAATATACCTACTCGTAAAAAACATCTAAAATTTGGATGATCGTACATTGTCTTTGGGTGTGGTTCTTGTGAGACGGTAATGCAGCCGCTAAAACATTATGGGCTTCAATATATCATGTAACGAAAAAGAGACGGTGTTATAGTGATATACTGTCGGCAAACTAATACTTCCATAACACTGTCTCTTGTGAACGCATCATGCGCCAATACCAGTGATTGTTCATACTTCTCCCCAGTTTGTGATCACTGGGACGCTATCATTCAGCACCTTGACACGTGAATATCTGTGGAAATCCGGTCACTACTGACACGACAAAGGGATGAGGCTATTAAAAGCTTGGTGGCAAAACGGTTCCTGAAGATACTCATGGGAGAGTCTGACAATGTGGCACGTGGAATACGGCACAGTGCAAGCAAGAGAGGTCCTCAAAAACTTTGGGTTATTGATAAGTGTGGCGACTATCTTCAACAAAACCGTACAATGCTCTGCATGACAAGGAGCGGTATGCTGGCTATCTTATTGTCAGTGAAGTCATGGATGGAGCTTGCCGCCATTTTATCAATGACCGTATGGATCTAACTGGGGCAAAGTGAGGTTGTAAGGGGCAGAGGCTGTGTTGAAGCTACGCTCATTGGATTAAAGTTGAGATTGGCAGGTGTATTGTAACTTCCATAAGAAATGCTCTCGCCTTCGTAATCATGGAGAACTAATGGATTTGGCATCGTAGCAAGGGAACCACACCAATTGAGGTTTAACTGAGCATCCAGAGGGAATACGCTGGATTGCTGCCGCTGGCCGTAACTGCGACGCCTGACTACGACAGAACCAAACAAGCTGATCAGTTGGCGTGAAGTATTGTTTCTACGTTATTTCTCTGCTCACCGTCGCTACTAGTTACCACGATTGCTGCAGCTCATCATTGGCCTGCTTATCCAGATCCCCTTGTAGGAGAAGGCGCAACACATCGTTACCTTCAGTATGGATATAGCTCTTTATGGTGCATGCTCTTGTTGGAGAGTGGATTCAAGGTGCTGAATGATATCGTCCAAATGATCACGAGCTGATGAGAAGAATGAATAAGCGCTGGTATTGGCGTAGGATGTGTTCACAAGAGACGGTGTTATTGAGTTATTGGTTTGACGACGTTATATCACCATAAAACCGTCTCTTGTTCGTTACCGGATATATCGAAAACCATGATGTCTTAGCAGCTGCATTGTCGGATCGTAAGAGCCTCACCCTTTTTATTTCCATTCAGTAATCATGGAGGAAAGATCAGACATCACAGGTTCATTTCATGTTGGAAATAAGGCTTCCCTTCAGGCTCACTAAATATTGGCAGAGACTCGTACTTCACATACCTCCTGTTACTGTGTCAGAATTGCAGGCATGCCATTTTTCTTCGGGAAGGTTTCTCCATGAAGGAGGAAGCAAATTGCTATCCAGAATAAATGGACACTGGGCTTTTTATTTGGGATCTGTTCCCTCGTTAAGGAAGACTAAGTCGTTGTTTTCGATACTGCATTTTCCACAAAGATCCAATAAGTGTTGGACATCTAGGTGGATTGAAAGCTGGTTTGACCACGTATGCTTAATCTGCATATTGATTCTTCCATGTTCGCTGACTGCGGCTCCGCTCTATCTCAGTGGTGACGACCCACTATCTATTACAAATATTGAGCCTGTTGAGCCTCCTTCCCATATTTACAAGAGTTCACAGATTCAAACCGAGAACCAGCTGGATTGGTATCGTCTTGATGTAGAGCTGTCTGAATACTCCTCTCATGATTGGCTTATGGTTTTCCGTCAGGTACCTCACAAAAAACTGGATATTTTTGTTCCAGTAAAAGACGGTTACCATCTCAAAAAAATGGGAGTTGATGCATTACAGTCAGGGATTGCGTCAAATACAATGAAGCTTGATATCAAGCCTGGCGAAACAAAGACTTGGTATCTCCGCCATGCCTCAGTTCCACCAAACCAGTTCAATCCAACGTTCTGGCCTTCCCTTACCTACTTTGAAGAACTCAGCGGACAACGAACTGCCATCAGCTCTATTCAGACTCTCCTGATCGTTGCCTTGGTCTTTATATTTACCCTTACCATGAGAAATCGAACACCAGCACTTTATTTACTCATCAGCCATATTCTAGCAGCAAATATAATGATTCTGATGTTGGAAGGTGGAGTGTTTCGCGCTATTTCATGGCTTGGAGATCCAGGGCACTGGCTAATCTTAATGACAGCCATGGTATTAGTGACAGGTATTACCAGCTATCGAACTCTGGCACTCATGCCTATCTATTGCCCCAAAATAGATCGCCTTATTCTGTTGTTAAACGCTCTTGGGGTAGCACTGACCCTTTATGCTATCAGTTCATACAGCACAGAACCTACAGCTATAATAGAACTGGCTGCAATCTCCATTATGGCTAGCTTTGCTTTGGTTGTAATAGCGACGGCTTACTGCCTTTATAATGGTATCAGGCCAGCTAAAATAGCCTTTCCTTCAGCCCTGATCATGTTTCTTCTCCTTTCTTGGTCATGGTATACAGAAGACTGGCCAAGGAGCCTACCTACTTATTCAGAGCTTCTGCTATTGTCTTTGCATGCCACACTGCTGCCATTGTTTTACTGGCACAGCCACCAGCAGAATTTACAGCATGCCATGTCTATTAATGCCATTGCTCCTGCGAGCAGGAAGCGGTGTATATTTGAGACAGCACTGAGACAACACCTGCAAAACCAGGACTTCCCGTTGGCTGATACCGATGTTATGCACATGGTACTGTCGACCTTTGAAGAAGTTTTACCTAGCATCCCTGCAATGGTACTACGCCACCAAAGGGATGAGTGGCATATTATTCTTGGAAACACCGTAGATTATTCAAAAACGGCTGACAGCCTCATAAAGCAACTACCTACTATTGAAGATGACCTGCTAAATGTTATCTCTTTAGGAACTGAAACAAAGATTAATTTTAAAGACCGTTTTGGGATTATCTACTGGGTTTTCCCAATGAATATTGAAGCCGATGATAAAATCCTTATGGTACTCGCTCCATTGAGACATCATCGCAATGCGATAATCTGGCAAACCGCCTGTGATATAAGCAGCCATGCCTGCACATTAATGCAAGCAAACCGTCAGTCCCTATTTTGGCAACAACAGGCCAGCCTTGATCCACTAACAGGCCTTCTAAATCGAAGAGCTTTTTGCCATGAGGCAGAAAGTATTATTAAATCTTCACTCATGAATAACTCCATTCAACCTTGCTGCGCACTGTTTATGGACATTGATAACTTCAAGCAACTGAATGATCAGCAAGGCCATAGTGCTGGAGACTTAGTCCTTCAACATATAGCAGCGCTTTGTCGAAAAGAACTACGACAACAAGACCTATTTGGGCGTTATGGTGGTGAAGAATTTGTGGCACTATTGCCCAACACCGAACCATGGCAGGCATTCCGTGTTGCGGAACGAATAAGAAATACCATTGCAAACGAATATGCTGGCCAAAACAAGTTGGTCAACAATAAAACCATAACAGTTAGTATTGGTATTTCAGCCATCTCCAACAAAGTAAACTCACTGGACAAAATACTTGAAGAGGCTGATGTCGCCATGTACCGGGCAAAACAAAATGGTAAGAACAGAACCTCAATTAGCACAAGCCTAGTGGATATTCGCGTACCAGCCATTTGATTGATCAATGACGTAACAGGCAAGTTATAGTTTAGCTTTATGAGCTTGCATTCAGGTCCTGTTGCAATTTCCACTGACATGGGTTCTGCTTTAATATTTCTGCCATTATCCAATCCACCAGTAAAGCCCCGTGCTGAGTTTTAAAAAACGTCATTTACCCAAAGATATCATCCTGATATGTGTGTGGTTCCATTGCTACTACGGCCCATGCATTAGTTCTCCATGATTACGAAGGCGAGAGCATTCCTTATGAAAGTGCCAATACGCCTGTCAATCTCCACTTGAATCCAGTGAGCGTAGCTTCAATACAGCATCTGCCCCTAGCAAATTCCACTTTGCCACAATTAGATCCATACGGTCATTGAACAAATGGAGGCAAGCTCACTCAATGATTCCACTGGTAATCGGATAGCCGGCATCCAGTGCCTTGTCATAGCAGAGGCCGGGACGGTTTTTTTAAGATAGTCTGCACACTTATCAATGCCATCCCATTTTGTTAGACCTCTCTTGCTAGAACTTTGCCGTATTCCACGTGCCATCTTGTCAAACTCTACCATTAGTATCTTCAGGGACCGTTCTACTACCTAACTTAATAGCCTATCCCCCTTGTTGTGTATGCAGTGGCCTGATTTCCACAGATATTCAAGTACATGGATAAAGTTCATGATGATGGTGCCTTAACTCCTTTCTGTTGCATAATCTCGGTAATCAGTTTCCGCTGATGATGGTGTCCATCAATAACAATGGGGCGGCTCTTTTAATACGACAACGCAGCTGCTAAAACATCATGGTTTTTGATATATCTGGTAACGGAAAAAAACGGTTTTATGGTGATATAACGGTGTTAAACCAATAATTCCATAACCACGTCTCTTGTGGACGCATCCTACGCTAATACCATCGATTATTCATTATTTCACCAGCTCGTGATCATTTGGACGCTATTATTCAGCACCCTGAATCAACTCTACAACAAGAGCATGGCACCATAGAGAATTATATCCGGAATGAAGGCAACGAAGTGTTGCGCTTTCTCCCCCAAGGGTATCTGGATAAACAGGTCAATGATGAGCCGCAGCAATCGTTGGTAACTAGTAGTAACGGTGATCCGAGAAATCACGTTAGAAAAAACACCTACCGATAACTGACCAGCTTGTTTGGTTCTGTCGTAGTCAGGCGTCGTAGTTACAGACAGCGGAAGCAATCCAGCGTGTTTTCGCTGGATACGCAGTTAAACCTCAATACTGACACGTACTCTGATGGCGTGAAGGGAAAAATTGTCACGATGTAATGGATAGCTCTTGTGATCGAAGGATTAAACGATATAGTGATAGTTGTCCAAGTTGGTTGGAAAACGACAGACTATGCAACTGGTAGCGGATAAGGCTCAAGATTTTAAGGCTTTTTACGAACAGCGCAAGGTTGGGATTGAGCAAACAGCAGACCTTCAAATCCTTAGTTTTGACGATAATGGCTGGTGATGCGGCAAGAATGGTTTAGGGAAGCAATTAGGGAGAACTAGCAAAGTAGTCAGCAGAAGCTGCAAACTAGGCTCAGTACGGGAGAAAAGGAAGCTCGCAAATGAATGGCGAAGGTAGCCACCGTTGATACGGTAAAACCCAATCCTCGAACGTCAGAATCAGTCATGGAGATGGATAGGAAGAGCACAACGTTGTTAAATTCTGTCCTCCAGACAGGAATAAGATGGTGTTGGCCAGAGTAGAAAGAGAGGCGTAAGCCGTTATAGAAGAAGCTTTCTAGGAAGCTCTCAGGCTAGACACGGAGCAGAAACAGCAGTGGGTATGGTTATTGATTAGCACCCTCATCAGCGGAAATTGATTACCGGGATTATGAAAAAGAAGGTAGTTGAGGCAATCATCATCATGGACTTTATCCATGTACTCGAATAGCTGTGGAAAGCCAGTCACTGCTTATACAACAATGGGTATCAGGCTGTTGAAAGCTGGTGGAAGAACGGTCCATGAATATACTAAAGAAATAGTCTTACAAGGTGGTCATAGGAATCAGGTAAAGTGCGAGTAAGAGAGGCCTGACAAAGCTGAAGGTCATTTATAAGTGTGCAGACTATCTGCAAAAAAACCGTCTCCGCCTTTGCTACGACAAGGCGCTGGATGCTGGCAATCCGATTGCCAGTGGAGTCATTGAGGGATCTTACCGCTAATTGATCAATAACCGTATGGATCTAGCCGTGGCAAAGTGGATTTTGCAAGTGGCAGAGGCTGTGTTGAAGCTACGCTCAGTGGATTCAGTGGAGATTGGCAGGCGTATTGGAACTTCCACAAAGAATGCTCTCGCATTCATAATCATGGAGAATTAATGAATGTGGCATTGTAGCAAGGGAACTACACTAGTTTCAGATGATTGACGACCTTGATGGCAAGGTTCAGATACAACTAGCTGATGCCAGCGTCATACAAGTCATAAGGAGCCAGTCCAAGAATCTTATCATTTAAATGTTCTGGCTGAATGTCTTCTCTAACCAGCTGATCAATAGGCTTGTTTTCGACCAATTCTGGAAACATATACAACGTTTGACCGGTAAAACCAAGGCCATTAATAATCATTGCTACAACTACCTGTCAGATAGTGACATTCCGTGCATCATAGTCATTGGTTATGCGTGCATCAATATATTCAGCTATCCTCAGCTACCGGCATGTTGTGGCAACCAAGCCAATGTGATCCAGACTATTATTCTGGTACTGGAATGGCTGTATCATGATTTTTCTGAATGTCTTTTACCGTTTGGACAGTGGATTCAGGAAGATATAAATTTGGTTGGTGAAAAGCAGCTGATAACATCCATTAGAACGCTCCACGCTTCAGGCAGTCTGTGGGTTTCAACGCCTGTCACCATAAACTGCTTTGGCTTCTTATTTATCCTCAAAATGAAAACAAATCCGACAGTTAAATGATAATAGCTTTTAAAATCAAGCGAATAGCTCTCCTGAAAATCATGTTGTTAACTGGTTGTATTGACCCACGGCCTGACACTTATACGCAAGACACAGCTGATCACCTGAAAGCAGCACAGGTAAAGGCCATGCAGATCTGCGCTGGCTGTCACGGTCATCAAGGTATTGGCACAGCATCATTCAACCCAAATTTGGCTTGCCAAAAAAAAGAATATATGATTAAGCAGCTTAATTATTACCGTGATGGTTCAAGAAATACCCACAAACCAATGAGTAATATCAGCAAACTGTTAACAGAAGATGAGGTACATAGTATCAGTGAGTGGTACTCAGTTACAGGATGTCAGTGAGTGAATTTATAACAACATTGTTAGATTCACTAACTAGCAGAAAAATTCACTAACTAATTGAATTAAAAGTATAAAAACAATGTTAAACTTATTTTAACAGGCATTAGGTTTCCTGCCCAAAAAAATGGGCGAACTTATCAATTTGTATTAGGTCTTAAGTACCAAATAAGCTTTTTAAGACATGGGTATATAAAATCAAATGCCTCTAACTGTTTGGTTAGTTTGTTGCTGAAAAGCTAGCGATAGAGTACGGAAAACTCTTAACCAAAAAATGCTCAGACATTAAAAATATGTGTGCAAACAAATAGAAGACACAATGTCTACTTTTTTAGAGGCCATGAAAGTTTAAAATCCCTGACTTACAAAGGGTTACAGCGTAAATAGTGTACATTAGAGCAAAATAAGGATGCTTAATCTGGCGGCTATCAACTGGTAAGTTTGGCATTATTCTTTGTTTCTCAGAGTTTGGTCATATGGACATATTGGCTGAAGCCATTGAAAATCATGGGATGTTCTACTTTCTTGGGAAGTAAGAAAAGTTTAACATCGCGTATAAAAGTCACTTTAATAAGGAGATATAAAATGACCCAAGTATACGATATAACTAACCTTGCAACACAAATTGTTGACTCAGCAAGTGCAAAAGCACTAGAGGTTTACGGTTACACAACAAATCAAGTCAAAGCACAAGCCACTGCTGCTTGGAAGAGCCTTCCTACAGTGACATTGCATGATGTCACTGGTTACCTGAAACAGGGAAAGGAATACATTACCGGCACTGTACTCTATAAGAACATCAAAGATAGCGCTTGCCAAGCTTATGATGCAGGATGCACTTACTGCACTATGGCTGACACCTTTTGGGGCACCGTTGCCAAATGGGGATTAGGTGCAGCTTTAGTGGCAACATATGTGATTCCTCATACCGTTGTTATCGGCATGGGACTGGGGCTTGGTATGGCATATGGTGGTTATAAAGGTGTCAACCAAACGGTTCCTCAGAAAATGGAACAAGTCGCATTGCATCACAGATTGATAAAGGTTTTAGAGGAAAATACAAACCTGTTATCAGAAACTGAACATACAAAGCTCCTATCTCAATTACAGTTGGTTTAGATGTCTTCCTGATTGTCACTGTTTCTCAGCCAGCTTGAGGAGTCTTGCTGGCATGGCCCACGTTCGCTCAGCCATGAGCTAAGCCTTGACACCGTTGCTTTCAAATCAAAGCTCCGGTTGAATCGATAACACTATTCAGCAAGGTATTTTGGCAGATGCATCTGGTTAATATTGTGGTAACTGCCTTTCAGATAATTTTTGACGTTCCCGATCATGGTGTTGACCTACGTCAACAACTCATTAGCCATCGATTCGTGACCACCACCTGTCCCATTGTTGTATGTGGGTGTTTGGCGTCGGCTATTTCTGTGAATGTACAGAGACAATCACTGACAACACAGCAGGTATGATCACCGATATGCTCTTGCGGGCACAGTTCCAGCTCCTTTTCCCGGAAACATGGTACTATGTTGAAACGCATATACAGCTGGTGGTTTTCCTCGTCGGTTTGCACGGAGGCAACAAATTGGTGTTTGTTTTCAGAACCTCTTCCACGTTTGCCTACATGTTTTTCACCACCACAGTAGGAATCATCCATCTGCACATGTCCATGCAGGTGACGGCTGTCATCCCGTTCTTCCATTACCTGCATAAGCTTGTGCTTCAAGCGCCAAGCAGCATTATAAGGGACTTCCATCTGTCTCGATAGATCTATGACCTATTATGCCATTCGTAGTCTGAGTCATTAAAAACATGCCTAGAAAACAAGTGGTAAATGGCTGTTTGCTAGCTTCCATAATGGTGCTACTGGTCAATGATGTCCGGTGGAGGCAGCTTTGCACCGGTAGAGCTAACTGGTTTTTATGATGCGATACTCTAGGCAACCACACAGAGGCATTCAAACCAATTCGGTCACCGCCATTTGAAACACTGGTCCAAGCATTGTTGTTCTTGGCCATATTGCTGAAAGAATTTCAAAAGGCTCATACCTTTCTGACACTGAATTTTGTTCTTGGCCAATACGTACATCCTACTTCTAGGAAAGCCGGTGTCGTAAGTTTAGACGAGAACGATGCTTAGGTTAGACGGTAATCATGATTGTCTTTTGGTGTGGTTCCATTGCTACGACGCCCCTTTCATTAGCTCTCCATGATTACGAAGGCTAGAGCATTCCTTAAGGAAGTTCCAATACGCCTGCCAATCTACACTTGAAGCCAGTGAGCGTAGCTTCAACACAGCCTCTGCTCCTTGCAAACTTCACTTTGCCTAGGTCATATCCATACTGTCATTTGATTAGGATGTGGCTCTTTTGATACGACAATGCAGCCGCTTAAACATCATGGTTTTCAATATATACGGCAACGAAAAAGAGACTGTTTTATGGTGATATAACGTCGTCAAACCAATAACTCCATAACACCGTCTCTTGTGAACGCATCCTGCGGCGATACCCTAGATTATTCATTTTTCTCACCAGCTAGTGATTATTTGGGTGCTATCATTCAGCACCTTGATACTTAAATATCTGTGGAAAGCCGGTCACTGTTTACACGACAAGTGGTATGAGGCTATTTAAAACTTGGTGGCAGAACGGTCCCTGAAGATACTCATGGGAGAGTCTGACAAGGTGGCTCTGGTAATCCTGCAAGTGCTAGCAAGGTAGGTATGACAAAACGGGAGGCCATTGATAAGTGCGCAGACTATCTTCAAAAAAAACGTCAAAGGCTCTGCTATGGAAAGGAGCTAGATGCTGGCTATCCTATTGCCAGTGGAGTCATTGATGGATCTTGCCGCCATTTGATCAATGACCGTGTGGATCTCACTGTGGCAAAGTGTAGTTTGTAAGGACATAGGTTGTGTTGAAGCTACGCGAACTGGATTCAAGTGGAGATTGGTAGGCGTATTGAAACTTCAATAAGGAATGCTCTCGCCTGCGTGATCATGGAGAACTAATGAAAGGGGCGTCGTAGCAATGGAACCACACCAAAATACTTGCTGATTTCCATCTTACCTAATCCTACTTCTCGTCTAAACTTACGACACTGGTTTTTATCACAGTAGGAGGTACGTAATATCTAAGAACAAAATTCAGTTTTAGAAAGGAATGAGCCTTGTGGAGTTCTTTCAGCAATATGGGCAAGAACAACAATGTCGTGACCAGTTTTTCAAATGAGGTGGCCGAATTGGTTTGGGTGTGGTTTCCCTGCTACGACGCTCCATTCATTAGTGCTCCATGATTACGAAGGCGGTGGTATTTCTTATAAAAGTTCCAATACTCCTGCCAATTTCCACTTGAATCCAGTAGTGTAGCTTCAACACAGCCGCTGACTCTTGCAAACTCCACTTTGCCTAGGTTAGATCCGTACGGTCATTGATCAAATGGCGGCAAGCTCCCTCCATGACGCCACGGGCAATCTGATAGCTAGCATCCAGCGGCTTGTCATAGCAAAGCCTAGGCCGGGGTTTTTGAATACAGTCTGCACTCTTATCAATGGCCTCCCGTGTTGTCAGACCTCTCTTGCTAGCACTTTGCCGGATTCCACGGGCCACTATTGTCAGACTCTCCCCTGAATCTCTTCAGGGACCGTTTTGCCACCCAGCTTTCAATAGCCTCATACCCATTGTCGCGTAAGCAGTGGCCGGCTTTCCACAGATATTCAAGTGCATGGATAAAGTCCATGATGATGGTTGCCTTAACTCCATTCTGTTTCATAATTTAGGTAATTAGTTTCAGCTGATGAGGGTGCCCATTTATAAAAATTACCCACTGCCGTTTTTTCCCCTGATCTAGCCTGAGCGCTTCTTCGTAAGCTTCTTCTATCACGGCTTCCGCCTCTCTTTCTACACTGGGCAACACCCTCTTATTCTTGGCTGGAGGACTGGACGTTAACAACGTTGCAGCTCTTCCGATCCATATCCATGACTGGTGTTGGCAGGTGTATTAGAACTCCCATAAGGAATGTTCTCGACTTCGTAATCATGGAGAACTAATTAATGTGACGTAATAGCAAGGGAACCACATCCAAACGGTATTCCGACCATAGTCACTATTGATGAAATCGGTGCCAATACCAACGATATGAGTTCACTGAATAACGTGAGTTTGACGGATAATCTCTTGCACTACATAGGCTTCGGCCTTTTTGTACATATTCACGTTACATACAAAGAGTGATGTTAGTACTTTATTGGCTGGCAAAATCTCAGAATGGCTATTGGGCACTTTTCAAAAAACATAATTATGCCTAAAGCCATTTAAATCATATAGTTGTAGCCAAAATTGAAGAGGCGAACTAACGTTGAATAGTGAACTGGGATGAGCCGTACTGCCAGAGGTGAAGGTTCGCCAGAATAAGTATCTTAATAATCTTGTCGAGCAGGATCATCGAAAGATAAAGCCGATAACTGTACCTATGTTGGGCTTTAAACGATGCAAATCAGCGAAATCAACCCTTGCTGGGATTGAGCTTTGTCACATGATTCGAAAACGACAACATGCCCAGATGGTGACTGCTAATGTCTAGAAGTACTTTTACTCTCTGCTCTGGTAGTTTTATCTGGCAGTAGATGCAACAGAACCACCTGAGGTGTTCCGTCATAACATCACTGTATCATGCATCGTTTAGCTTTAACCGGTTGCTGGAGGTTGTGGGCGAAACGTCCTCTATCAGCCGATCCACGGATGACCATTCCAACTGGTTATTGATAAACTGATTTATACCATTTTCCAAGTAAGTCCTTCGGAGGGAATCGTAATCAACTTGGTGATTGCCCACCCCAACCATCTTTTGTGTTTTATATCCACAGATGTAGCACGTGTCAATACGGTCTACTGTTTGTGGCTTGATCTGGTAAAATTCCGGAGTAGCCTAGTGGAGTTGATATTTTTGCCATGGTGCCAACTCTTTAAGTTAGCTATCCAGTTTAGCCTCAGAGAAGGATATCTAGATGTTGACGCAAGCACTTGCAATGTCCTTATTTTCAACATAAGCACACCCACGACATATCATATTTTGCGTTGACCTAGGAATGGTAAAGTACTTGCATAATTCAATCCAGAAAGACAGCTCAACCTCGATCTGATCCACCAACGATATGGTTCGCATATGGGCTCTGGCAATTTTTTTGACCTTATCCATAATCATCATTTGCTGCCTCAACGCCCTTAATTCAGTGGGATCATTATTTTAAACAGCCGCAGCTTCCGCTTAGGTCAGCAATTGCATAGTTTCCAGATCATTAAGGGCCAAAATTACACGGTCACCACAGGAACTGATGTCCTCGTGTACGAGGTTCAGGGCATCGTCATGAACCTAGTCATTCCAGGTGATAAACTCCATGACGCCAATAACCAGTTGAGCCAGTATAGGCTTGGAAGGCTGATTCTGATAGTCTGAGGTTCCTGCCAATTGTCCCATGAAAGCAATCAGGTTAACAAATTAGTCAGATCGTATGGTCAGTGTAGGTGTTTCAGCACGGGAAGAAGTCAAAGCCTGCTCAAAGCTTTCAAACAGCTGTTCTGGATGCCTTCCACTTCTGGAAAAGTGAAACTGCGTACCTGCCGGTTCAACAGTGCGTAGCCAGTCAATCAACGGATCTGACAGGCCCGTATTCTCTAGGTAGACATAGCGTGTATTACCTGATGATATGCATCCCAACCTTGTAATCCAAGTTAGGTAGGGCCGTTAGGCCGGTGCAACCTTTTAGAGAAAGGTAGCACCCCACGGAGAGGTGCTCTGGCAGGGCCGTCAGGTCGGTGCAACCGTTAAGGTTAAGGTTGCCATCGACCTTATAATGAACGTCATTTGAAGATTGCCAACTAACAATCAGCTCCTTAAAATGCTGCGAGCCAATATCTTTTTGCTGCATTGCAGAACGAATCATTAATGGCTTTGCTTCCGCTTAAGGCTGTTTCAGAAGGCGGAATATATTTTTCTCCACCTTCATCTATATGACCACCATTCAGATCTGGTATTATTAAATTAGATGATCCGTAAGGAGCAGGAGGTCTTATACTGTTATCCATGATTCCATCATGCACGGGATGTTCTACTTTTGTATTGCTCTTCCCTAGACCAATTGATATTTTCCTGAATCACACTGCCCAAACGGTAAAAGGCATGGGGTGCGGTCCTTTCGGTACGACAACCTCAGCAGCTAAAACACTATGGTTTTTAGCTGCTGAGGTTGTAGTATCAAAAGAGCTGCACCAAAAGATATTCAGGAAAACCATGATACAGCCATGGCAGTACCAAGTTAAGAGTCTGGATTACCTTGGTTTGGTTGCAGCAACATGCTTGAAGCTAAAGATAGCTGAATATATTGATGTACGCATAACCAATGACTCTGATGCACGTAATGTCACTATCGGACAGGCAGTTGTAGCGATGATGATGAATGGCCTTGGTTTTACCGGTCAAACGTTGCGTATGTTTCCAGAATTGTTCGAAAACAAGCCTGTTGATCGGCTGGTTGGAGAAAGCATTCAGCCAGAACATTTAAACAATAAGATTCTTGGACTGGCCCTTGATGACTTGTATGGAACTGGCGTCAGCTAGTTGAATCTGAACCTTGCCATCAAAGGTCGTCAATTATCTGAAACTGCCCTGAAAGGCATTTAATCTGAACGGTACCAGCCTGCATGGGGATGGTGATTACAACAGCGATGAAAACCTATATGACTTGACTTGCATCCATAATCTGCTACGGTTATATCAGTGATCACTGATCTGACTTGAATCAGGTGGTCTTGCAGTTGATTACAGCTAATCAGGCTGGTATTACTCTATTCATGGCTCCAAGCAGCAGGAATATAAACGACAAAACCTACTTTAATGATACGGGTGTGGTTCCTTTGCTATGACGCCACAGTACACTAGTTTTCAATAGTTACGAAGGTGAGAGCATGGCTTATGTTATGGAAGTTACAATACGCCTGCCAATCTCTACTGGAATTCAGTGAGCGTAGCTTCAACACAGCATCTGCGCCTTGCAAACCACACTTTGCCACAGCTAGATCCATACTGTCATTGATCAAATGGCAGCGAGCTCCATATGACTCAACTGGCAATCGGTTAGCCAGTGGCCAGCGCCTTGTCGTAGCAGAGCCTAGGAGGTTTTTTGAAAATAGTCTGCACACTTATTAACGGTCTCACGTTTTATCAGACCTCTCTTGCTCGCACTTTGCCGGATTCCCATGGCCACCTTAGTCGTACTCTCCACTGAGTATCTCTAGGGACCGTTCTGCTACTTAGCTTTCAATAGCTGCATTCCTTTTGTCGTGTAAGCAGTGACCGGATTTCCACAGATATCCAAGTACATGGATCAATGTGAGTTTGATGCTCAGAAAGCTATTGGTACACCTTCTGTTAGTACCGGAACATCAATATGTGGCTTTCTGGGCTGCGTGCATAGGCAATCAATCCTGACATCAGGTTTACAGTAAAGTTAAATGGTGAACGGCGTCGAGTATGTTCGATTTGCGAAATATTCTTCAACTGATCATTTACGCTTTCTATTACTGCCAGTTTCCTAAACATCACTTTATCAAAGGCTTTCGGCTCTTTTGGCTTCATATTTTTCCTAACTTTAGTTACCATGTTCAGGCCTTTCTTCTGTAACTAAGCTACCAACTGCTCAGAGACATAGCCTTTATTTCATAAATTACACCAGTTAACTCTTCGATGATATCTGGTACTGGTTTACGGTCATCGGTGTTAGCCGTTGTCAGGCAAAATGATAGAATTTCTTCAAGATGGTTAATGATAAGGTGTAACTTAAAACCAAACTTTCAACCTGTAGACGTTTTTTCCAGTTTAGCCTCTTCACTGAAGACCTTGTGGCTGTTGATCCTATGGTTGTCACAGACACGATGGGTGTTGAATCAATAAATGACAGGCCCGTTGGTTGCCACATGCACTGAGACTTTAGATAAACCGTCAGTGGTATAAAAGCCTGTTTCATGAGTTCTACAAAGCGATTGAAGTATGCCAAGTTCTGAAAATAGTCTGATTTCTGTTGTGTGATCAGTCGCTGGTAATCAGTGCTTGCAATTGAGAAAGGCACTCTTATGGAAGTAGATGATGATGGTCATTGTTGCACTGAGCGATAGCCAAGATATAACTGGAGGATTCTTTGAATGACAGATGAGTTGTTTGTATCATTGTGATTCTAATGTTATGCAGAAATCAACCACATCACAGAATACACTGATAATAGACACGTGAGCCTCCAGTTCGTTATCTATGATTTGGTATCCGAAAGATAGCTAAGTGGTTGGGGCTCACCTGTCTGTTACCATAGAACTAACGTTGGATTAAGTCCATGATGATGGTTACCTTAATTCCCTTCTTTTTCATAATCCAAGTAATCAGTTTCCGCTGATGATGGTGCCAATTAATAACAATGACCAACTGCCTTTTCTGCTCAGGATCTCGCCTGAGCGCTTCCGCGAAAGCTTCTTCTATCACGTCTTCCACCTCTCTTTCTACATGGCCCACACTCTCTTATTCTGGGGAGGAAGACGGAATTTAACAACGTTGTAGCTCTCCAGATCCATATTTATGCCCGATTATGCGTTCGAGGATTGTGTTTTACCGCATAAACGGTGGCTACCTGTGCCATTCGTTTGCGATCTTTTTTCTCTCACGGATTGAGTCTAGTTTTCAGCTTATGATGACTCTTTTTCGCGGCCTTAATGGTTGCTTCCATCAACCTTTCTTGGCGCATCTCCAAGGCCTTAACGTCACAACTGAGAATCTGCAGGTCTTCTGTTTGCTTAATCCAAACCTTGCGCTGTTCGTAAAAAATCTCAAAGTCTTGAGCCGTATCAGCTACCAGTTGCATAGCCTGTCGTTTCCAAACCATCCTTGGGCAATATCTCACCATGTCGTTTAATCGTTAGATCATAAGAGCTATCCATCTAATCGCTGACAATTTTTTCCCTCATGCCATCAGAGTACTTGTCAGTCTTGAGGTTTAACTGAGTATCCAGCGGAAACACGCTGGATTGCTTTCGCTGGCTGTAACTGCGACGCCTGACTACGACAGAACCAAACAAGCTGGTCAGTTGTTGGAAGGTATTTTTTCTGACGTGATCTCTCTGCTTACCATCGCGACCCGTTACGGACGGTTGCTGCGGCTCATTATTGGCTTGATTATCCAGATGCCTTCCTTTGAGGAGAAGACGCAACACTTCGTTGCCTTCAGTCTGGATATAGCTCTCTATGGCGCTATGCTCTGGTTGGAGAATGTGATGGATAGCGTCCAAATGGTAACGAGCTGGTGAGAAGAATGAATAATCTATGGTATTGACGTAGGATGCGTTCACAAGAACGGTGTTATGGAGTTATTGGTTTGACGACGTTACATCACCATAAAACCGTCTCTTTTTCGTTACCGGATATATCGAAATCCATGATGTTTTAGTGACTGCATTGTCGCATCAAAAGAACCTCACCTTCACAACTTTCACGGACATTGGTTCTGTTTTAACATTTATGCCATTATCAAATTCACCAGTTCAGTCCCGTGCTGAGTTTTAAAAAACGTCATTCCCCCAAAGATATCATGATGCAAGCTGCCAGTTGGTATCTTGCCTATGCCCTAAGTTATCGCAATCTGAAAGAAATTCTGACAGAACGTCGGTAGTTAACGTTGACCACTCAACCATCAATCGGTGGGTCCTGCGCTACGCTCCTCAACTGGAAGCGGTACATCGGAAACGGCGTCCAGTGAGTGGCCGTTCCTGACGTATGGACGAGACTTATATCGAAGTAGTTGGCAAGTTTGGTTATCTGTATCGGGCAGTCGGTAGTTGTACGTGAGCAACCGTCGATTTCTTGCTGACAAAGCAGCGTGATCAAAAGCTGCAACGATATTTTTTAATAAAGCTATTGCTCAAAATGGTGTTCCTACAACGGTCATTTTTGATAAAAGTGGTGCCAATACAGCAGCCCTGAATTTACTGAATAGTGAACTGAAAGGCGCCGTACAGCCAGAGGTTAAGATTCGCCAGAATAAGTTTTTGAACAACTTTGTTGAGTAGGACCATCGATGGATAAAGCGGATAACTGGACCCATGTCTGGTTGTAAACGCTTCAAATCAGCAAAATACACCATTGCTGGAATTGGGCTTTGTCACATGATTAGAAAAGGACAATATGACCAGAGGGTGACTGCAATGTTTGAGGGTACTTTTATTCCTCGGCGTGGTAGTTTTATCTGGATATAGGATTACTTTGCTTTTTGGAAATAGATATAACAGAACCTTGCTAATATGGCTGCTTATACTGCTTTGTTCTTTTGGCCTAACAGACTCACTCCTGTATATACATAGAGTAAATAATTTTTTAATACCCACATACATTGCAGTATTTTCTAGGACCAAAATAAACCAGTGGTTTGCGGCATAGAAATACACCAGAGAAAATAAACAAATTAGTCTATAGACAGGCACTTTATTGAGGGCCTCTCAGCCTCGCTTGCAGGTTGGTCAACCGGAGGTTCAATTTTCGGTTTCGTGCCGCCATACTCACAGCCTTTGGCTGGCCCACCAGCACCACCATCTGTTTACCACGGGTAACTCCTGTGTAAAGCAGGTTCCGTTCTAGCATGGTGAAATGCTGCATCGCCATGATGATCACCACACAGGGGTATTCGGAGCCCTGACTTTTGTGGATGGTCGTTGCATATGCCAGTGAGACTTCATCCAGTTCATTGACTGGATACAAAACATCTCGACCATCAAAATTAATAATCATCTCACCCTCCTCGATATCAATGGCTTTCACCCGGCCAATGTCGCCATTAAACACTTCCTTATCGTAGTTATTGACTGTCTGAATCACCTTATCCCCAGGTGCATAGGTCCAACCATAACGGGTGACTCGCGGGTATGCGTCCGGGTTCATGGCCTTTTGCAACGCCACATTCAAACTGCGGGCGCCCAACCCTCCACGGTTCATGGGCGCCAGTACCTGAATATCATTGATCGGATCAAAGCCGAATTTCTTCGGCAATCGTCGTGTGACTACGGACATTAATTTGGCAAACAACTCTTCAGGCTCCTCGCCGGTTAAATAGAAAAAGTCGGTATCCTCTCCTTTTTTCGTGACTTTAGGTGTCTGCCCTCGGTTGATAGCATGGGAACCGGTAATGATCTGCGAGGTAGCCGCCTGCCGGAAAATCTCTACCAATCTGGCCACTGGTACTTTACCCGATTCCATCAAGTCACTGAGTACAGAACCAGGCCCCACCGAAGGTAGCTGATCCACATCCCCAACCAGTAATACAGCTGCTGAATCTGGCACCGCTCGCAACAGCTGATTCATCAGCACCACATCCACCATGGAACACTCATCAACAACCAGCAGGTCTGTTTCCATGTGGTTGTCTGCATTACGTTTGAAGTCAAAAGCGGACGGATCAAAATCCAATAACCGATGAATCGTGGTTGCTTTCTGCCCTGTTGACTCAGAGAGTCGTTTGGCAGCCCTGCCTGTCGGCGCACACAAGGTGACTTCCACACCCTTAGTCGCAATGATCTTGAGAATGCTGTTCACCACCGTGGTCTTCCCAACACCTGGGCCTCCGGTAATTATGCAGAACTTTTTCTGCACGGCTAGTGCGATGGCTTCTTTTTGAGAATCAGACAGTGTAATCGCATTCTTTTTTCCCACCCATGGAATGGCCTTTTCCATATCGATAAACGACCAGCTTGAAGTACCATTCAACAAACGATTGACATGGTTAGCCACCCCCAATTCAGCCCTATGCAATGGGGTCAGAAACAGGCATGGAACCTCATCAATGATTTCCGGCGTCAGGCGATCTTCATTCACTTCACACTGGATCGCTTCTTTAATGGTGTCTTCAGGAATTTCCAGCAGCTTTACCCCGGACACCACCAGTGACTGAAACGTCTGGGCGCAATGGCCATTGCCAGAACACTCCTGCAACATATGGCGCACCCCGGCCTGAGCGCGAATCAACGACACCCGGTCAATGCCCAGTTGCATCGCCAGATCATCCGCCGTTTTAAAACCTATACCGTGAATATCCAAGGCCAGCCGGTAAGGGTTCTCCTGCACCTTGGCCACCGACTTGTCACCATAGGTTTTATAAATCCGCACTGCTCTTGCCGTGCCAACACCGTGAGATTGCAGGAATACCATAATCTCCCGAATCACCTTCTGCTCTGACCAAGCCGAGGTAATCTTCTCCCGCCGTTTTTCCCCGATACCGTCCAGTTCCATCAGACGTTCTGGGTTCGCTTCGATAATATCGAACACCTGCTCACCAAATGCCTTCACTAGGCGTTTGGCAAAATGAGGACCGATCCCTTTAACCATGCCTGAGCCTAGATACTTCTCAATGCCCTCGAGAGTATTCGGCGTGACGGTTTTAATTTGTTTAACTTTGAACTGCACTCCATACTTGTGGTCGTTAAACCAAATACCACTGGCATCCACAAATTCCCCGGGCGTAATGGTAGGTGTGCTGCCCGTCATGGTCACCAAGTCCAGCTGCCCTTTGCATTTGACCCGAATGACAAAAAAACCGCTGGCTTCACTGTGGAATGTGACACGTTCCACCGAACCTTGTAAATAAACAAGCGGCTGATTGGTGGTGTGGAGCTGTGGCAATGCAATATCCATTAATTAAGATGTCGTCTTTCAGTCTGAGGGAATAGGTGTAATGATCAGGATATTACCAAAGTCAATTTAATCAATCGTGGTGATTAAAAAGAGTATTTAACATTTGGTTTTTGTGCTCTCCGTTGGAACGAGACTGCCCGGCCAACGTCAATCAACACCACAGCTTGGCACAAATATGCGTAAAATTACTACCATTTTTTCAGTCCGGTTACCTTGGTACTCACCGCTTGCTCATTGATGGCCCATTATGTCCCAATCGCACCACAACAACTGAGCTGCTTTTATCTGAACAGTCGCCGATCTGCTGCGCGGTGACTTCAAACAGTCCCAGTACTGTCTCATCATTCTGCCGTTTACCTTTCTGCGCGTTTTGAGTGTGTTCTGGAGCCGTCTAAAGATGCGGTACTGGCAAAGCATGAAAAAGTGAAGGCGATGAACCTGCTGTAATACGGTATGGATAAGATGTTGCTGCGGGTAACGTACGGCTTGTCGTTTTATAACACCTCGCCCATGAACTTGTCGAAGCTGCTCCATGGGGATATGAAGTCTAACCTTGCATGGTGTAGTTTTTTGTATTCGATAATGCAGACGCTAAAACATCATGGTTTTCTATATATCAGTCACGAAAAAGAGACGGTTTTATGGTGATATAACGTTGTCAAACTAATAATTACATAACCACGGATATTGTGAACGCATCCTATTTCAATACCTCGATGCTTCATTCTTTTCAACAGCTCGTGATCATTTGTACACTATCATTCAGCACTTGAAATCCACTATTCAACAAGAGCATGACACCATATAAAGCTATATCCGGACATAAGGCAACGAAGTGTTGCTCCTTCTTCTCCAAGGGAATCTGGATAAACAGGGCAATAATTAGCCGCAGCAATCGTGGGTAACTAGTAGCGATGGTGAGCAGAGGAATAACGTTAGGAAAAATACCTTCCGATAACTGACTAACTTGTTTGGTTCTGTCGTAGTAAGGCGTCGCAGTTACAGCCAGCGGGAGCAATCCAGTGTATTTCCGCTGGATGTTCAGTTAAACCTCAATACTGACAAGTACTCTGATGGCATGAGGGGGAAAATGGTCAGTGATGTGATGGATTGCTCGTATGATCGAACGATGAAACGACATCGTGGGAGTTGCTCAGGTATGGTTGGAAAACGACATGCTATGTAACTGGTAGCGGATATGGCTCAAGACTTTGAGCTTTTTACAAACAGCGCAAGGTTGGGATTGAGCAAACAGCAGACCTGCAGATCATCAGTTTTAATGGTAAGGGTCTGGCGCATTACTAGGAAGGGTTGAGGGCAGCAACTAGGCAGAACGCGCAAAAGAGTCAGCAGAAGTTGCAAATCAAGCTCAGTATGGGAGAGAAGAAAGATCGCAAACGAATGGCACAGGAGCCACCATTTTATACGGTAAAACCCAATTTTCGAACGGCAGAATCGGTCATGGATATGGATCGGAAGAGTGACAACGTTGTTAAATTATGTACTCACTCCAAGAATAAGAGAGTGTTGGCTAGTGTAGAAAGAGAGACAGAAGCCGTGATATAAGAAGCTTTTGAGGAAGCTCTCAGGATCGATCCAGAGCAGTACCGGCAGTTGGTCATTGTTATTGATGGGCACCCTCATCAGTGGCAAGTAATTACCTAGGTTATGAAAAAGCAGGGAGTTAAGGCAACCGTCATCATGGACTTTATCCATGTACTTGGATAGCTGTAGAAAGCCGGTCACTGCATATACGACACGGGGGAATGAGGCTATTGAAAGCTGGGTGGCAGAACGGTCCATGAAGATACTCAGGGGAGAGTCTGACAAGGTGGCCCGGGGAATCCGGCAAAGTGCGAGCAAGAGAGGTCTGACAAAACGTGAGGCTATTGATAAGTGTGCAGACCATCTTCAAAAAAACTGTCCCAAGCTCTGCTACGATAAGGCGCTGGATGCTGGCTATCAGATTGCCAGTGGAGTCATTTATGGAGCTTGCCGACATTTGATTAATGACTGTATGGATCTAACTTGGGCAAAGTGGAGTTTGCAAGTGGCAGAGGTGTGTTGAAGCGACGCATTACTGGATGCAAGTGGAGATTGGCAGGTGTATTGAAACTTCCATAAGGAATGCTCTCGCTTTCGTAATCATGAAGAACTAATGAATGTGGCGTCGTAGCAAGGGAACAACATTCAACCTTGAAACCTACATTCAGTGGGTCTCCAAATGTGCACGGTCAATCTTTGAACACTTCCGGTTTGAGGAATTTATCGGCACCATGAACGAAGCCAACTTGCTGTAGAAGGTTGTTGGCGGTGCGCCAGTACCTAACCCAGCCATGGCAAAATCTCCAATCACGATATGGGTCTGGTGTTTGACGAACTGATCCACCAGTTCGTGGAAGGCTACAACGAGACAGCAGGTGAACCATTTACCACTCTGGATATTGCGCGCCTGACCACCTAGCTGGTGTTGATGGAAGAGGACGATGCCATGACCAAAGAAGACATTATCTGTACGATTTATGACCCAACAGCGGGAACCGGCGGATTTTTATCCTCGGTATGGAATATGTGTATGACCTGAACCAGAAAGCGGTGATGCGTGCCTTTGGTCAGGAGCTTAATCCGTGATCTTACGTCATATGTAAAGCCGATATGCTCATCAAGGGGCAGGATGTCAGCCGTATCAAGCTAGGTAACACAATGTCGAACGATCAACTGGTCGCAGACCAGTTCGACTACATGCTCTCTACCACGCCGTTCTGTGTGGACTGGAAGAAGATCGAAGGCTAGATCAAAGACGAATGGTGTGGTTACCTTGCTACGACGCTCCATTCACTAGTTCACCATGATGACGAAGGCGATAGAATTCCTTATGGTAGGTTCAATACGCCTGCCAATCTCCACTTGAAGCCAGTGAGCGTAGCTTAAACACAACCTCTTCTTTTGCAGACTTCACTTTGCCTAGGTTAGGTTCATACGGTCATTGATCCAATGGTGGCAAGCTCCCTCAATGACTTCACTGGCAATCGGATAGCCAGCATCCAACGCCTTGTCGTAGCAGAGTCTAGGATGGTTTTTGGGGAGATAGTCTGCACACTTATCAATGACCTCCTGTTTTGTCAGACCTCTCTTGCTCGCACTTTGGCGGATTGCCCGGGGCGCCTTGTCAGACTCTTCCATGAGTATCTTCAGGTACCGTTCTGCCACTCAGCTTTCAATAGCCTCATTCCCCTTGTCGTGTCAACAGTGACCGGCTTTCCACATATATTCAAGTACATGGATAAAGTCCATGATGATGGTCGCCTTAACTCCCTTCTTTTTCATAATTTAACGTGAGTTTGACGAGATAATTCCTTGCTCCACATAGGCTTAAGCCTTTTTGTACATATTCATATTACATAAAAGAGTGATTTGAGTACTTTATTGGCTGCCAAAGGCTACGAAGGAGCCATTGGACACTTTTCAAAAAACATAACGATGTCTAAAGCCATTAAAATCCAAGGACTGTAGTCAAAATTGAGGCGACGAGCTCACGTTAATCTAGGTAATCCGGTTCCGTTGATGAGGGTGCCAATTAATAACAATGGCCAACTGTCGTTTCTGCTCAGGATCTCGCCTGAGCGCTTCCTCGAGCTTTTTCTATCACGGATTACGTCTCTCTTTCTACACTGGCTCACACTCTTTTATTCTTAGTTGGAGGACGTAATTTAACAACGTTGTCGCTCTTCCGATTTATATCCATGACCGATTATGCCGTTAGTGGATTTGGTTTTACCGTATAACCGGTGGCTACCTGTTCCATTCGTCTGCGATCTTTCTATTCTCCCGGACTGAGCCTAGTTTGCAGCTTCTGCTGACTCTTTTGCGCGTTCTTCTTGGTTGCTTACTTCAACCATTTCTGGCGCATCACCAAGCCCTTACCGTCAACACTGAGGATCTGCAGGTCTTCTGTTTGCTCAATCTCAACCTTGCGCTGTTCGTAAAAAACCTCAAAGTCTTGAGTCGTATCAGCTACCAGTTGCATAGCCTGTTTTTTTCCGACCATACCTAGCAAATCTCACGATGTCATTTAATCGCTAGATCATAAGAGGAATCTATCACATCTCTGACAATTTTCCCCCTCATGCCATCAGAGTACTAGTCAGTATTGAGGTTTAACTGCACATACAGCGGGAACACGCTTGATTGCTTCTGCTGGCTGTAACTGCGCCTCCTGATTGCGACAGAACAAAACAAGCTGGTCAGTTGTCTGGTGGTATTTTTTCTGATGTAATTCCTCTGCCCAGCGTTGCTACCAGTTACCGACGATTACTGCGGCTCATCATTGGTCTGCTTATCCAGATACCCTTGGAGGAGAAGTCGCAACATTTTGTTGCCTTCAATCAGGTTTATGGCTCTATTATGGTGCTATGCTCTTGTTGTAGAGTGGATTCAAGGTGCTGAATGATAGCGTACAAATGATCACGAGCTGGTGAGAAGAATGAATAATCGATGGTATTGGCGAAGGATGCGTTCACAAGAGACGGTGTTACGGAGTGATTGGTTTGACGACGTTATATAACCATAAAACCGTCTATTTTTCGTTACCTGATATATTGAAAACCCTGATGCTTTAAAGGCTGTATTGCAGTATCAAAAGAACCGGACACTTATGATTTTCACCCAGTAATAATGGACTAAAGATCAGAAATTACAGGCTCATTTCATATTGGAAGAGACTACATTTTGACGATACAGGAAAAAAGTCTATGTTTTGATTACAGCCAGTCTGATAACTATGGAAGGGAAAAGCCGTGAAGCTTATTGAGCATCTTACCAAAATTAAACTGCCAGCAATGCTTATGGTCGTGCTGAGTATCCCTTTTCTTGCTGAACCATGGGTGAGCTACGATGTCCAATCGTTTTTTTACTCTCTGAGTCTCGCCATTAAGTCACTTTTAGTTTTTGTTCTTCCCTTTATTGTTTTCAGTTTTGTGGTGACCTGCCTTGCCATGATGGGGAAAAATGCCCTGTTATTTACCCTTTTGTTGATTGTCACGGTTTTTGCCTCCAATATCACAGCTATCTTTACTGGATATACTATCGGCAGCATTATGGTGCCTATTATTTCGATGCCAATATCTCTGGATGGGATTGGTGATAGTGGTTTAGCTACCATGTGGTTGTTTGATCTACCACCGGTTTTTACCAATATGCATGCACTGATTGCCGGGTTTATTGCAGGAATGGTGGTTAATCTGCTAGATATGCAGTTTTTACGAGAAGCTTCCTTTAAGGCCAGTGAAATTTCCAGCTGGTTTCTCAAATATATCTTTATACCGGTGCTCCCTTTCTTTATTTTGGGTTTTGCTTTTAAGTTACATGCTGATGGAATATTGAGTCAGGCTATCACCGTCTATGGCCCGATTTTGCTGCTGGTTATCGTTTCGCAGCTAACCTACCTTTTCATTTATTTTTTTGTGGCAGCAAGGTTTTCCTTCAGAGTTTTTATGACTTATGTGGGAAATGTCTTTCCGGCATGGCTGACTGGTTTCAGTACTGTTTCCAGTGCTGCCAGTATGCCGGTTCTAATAGAGAGTACTGAGAAAAATATTGGTAATCCGATTATGGCAAGGACTATTGTTCCTGCCACCATCAATATTCATACCATTGGCAGTGCTATTGGCCTGACCATCCTAGCGTTGGTGACATTGAATACTTTTAACATGCCGATTCCAGATCTGCAAAGCTTTGCCGTATTTGGTTTCTACTACGCGTTGGCAAAGTTTTCTGTGGCTGCGGTGCCTGGAGGAGTAATTCTTGTTGTAGGTCCTATCCTGCAAAGCCTGATGGGGTTCTCTGATGAGATGCTGGGTCTGATTACTGCCGTATATATGATTTTTGACCCTTTTGGAACGGCTATGAATGTCAGTGGCAATGGAGCTTTCGCGATAGTCTTTTCCAAGCTGTGTCAGTGCCTTGGTCTTAACGTCGATGATGATGGGGATGAGAACCGCGAGCCTGAAAGTAGCGTTTCCTGATTTCTTTTTATTGATAAAACATCTACTTAAGCCTAAGAAGCAGATGTTCATGATTTAGTCAGGCCATGGTTAATCTTTCGTAAAGCCCTGACTCTCTCTGTGTAGGGGAGTTTGCAGCCTTAACAAGAATATCCATTTCGGCGTATACTGTCAGCCTGCTTTTCGCACGGGTGATACCAGTGTAAACCAGTTCTCGAGTGAGGATATGGTTGTCTCTATCTGGTAGAACCATCACAACATTAGCAAACTCAGAACCCTGACTCTTGTGAATGGTCATGGCATACACTGTCTCATGCTCTGGCAGGCGACTGGGTAAAAATTCCTTAATACGTTTGCTTGGTAGTTCAAAAGCAACTCTAAGCCTGCCGTCAGAGCATTTGATGGTGATGCCAATGTCACCGTTATACAGGCCAAGGCTGTGGTCATTCTTGGTGATCAGGATAGGCCGCCCCTCATACCAATGTCCATTTATGATATCAAGCAGTTCTCTTTGTTGCAGTGCTTTTTGGATTTCCTCATTCAGTCCGGTAACTCCATAGTGGCCTTCCCGGAGAGCACATAGAAGCTGAAATTGATTAAAGGCATTAAGAATGGATTGAGTCTCAGCATTTTCTTTCATGAGCGATAGGTAATTACTATAGCCTTCAACGCATTGTTGGATTAATTGCTGATAGCTTGAACTACGGATGACAGAAGAAAGTTCTATATCCTGAAAACCTGAGGTAAATAATGTTTTTAAAGAGTCAATTTGCCCGCTGTTGATCGCTTTTGCCAAGCTGCCAATACCTGACTGAGCATCGAAGCGATAACTTTTTCGTAACAGACATAGACTGTCTGAGAAAGTCTTTTCATTGAAGCTTTCATTAGATACGGTTTGATCTGTATCGTCTTCTGCTGCTTTTGGAGCGACTTTTGGTGATTGTCCGGTAAGTTCTTCCAACATAAATACTTGGCCTGCTGAATAGCCGAAACTTGCGGCCGCACAGATGTCCCCGAGGACACTGCCGGCCTCCACCGAAGATAGCTGATCCTGATCACCCAGAAGTATCAAACGGGCATGGTCTGGTAAAGCCTCTAGGAGTTGACTCATGAGTGGTAGGTCAATCATGGAAGCTTCATCCACTACCATAATATCTACATGTAACAGATTGTTTTTATTATAAATAAATCCGGCCTTTCCAGGAATGACACCCAATAGTCGATGCAGTGTTCCAGCCTGAGTGGGAATCTTACCCCTCACTTCTTCGCTGCAGTTGAGCTTTGCCAAGGCCCCTCCAATAGACTCAGTCAAACGGGCGGCAGCCTTGCCAGTAGGGGCAACCAGTTTAATAGTCGGTAGCGCATTGCGGCTCAATCCAAGCTCTGTGAGAAGGGCTAGCAGGCGGGTAATGGTGGTTGTTTTACCGGTACCAGGGCCTCCACTGATTACAGAAAACGACCTAGTGGCTGCCAGTGCTACGGCAATTTTCTGCCAGTTAAGGCAGGTTGATTCCGGTATGAGCCGGTCAAGAGTATCTATCTGTAACTGCTGATTTACGGTCTCAATGATGGCTGGCCAGTCCATGTGTTCACAAGCTTCAATATCCAGGCATTTGATGATCTCTGATTTAATGACCTGTTCCGGTTTATTTTGGCATTGATGGATTACAAAATCGTAATCTCTGCGGAACAGTCTCTGAAGGATGGATCGTGCATCCTCAATATCTAGTGGTTTAGTACTCTGCTGCTTAAGGAAGTTGGCAACATTACGCTCATATTGCCAGTATCGATATAGATAGAGGCGGTTATTATCAAACACCAATGGTGTTGGTTCTGAACCATTTCCGACGACATTGATAGTTTGTAAAAAGTTTGGCCACTGCTTTAGGGGAAGGCCAGCAGAACTGATTAGTTGATTGTTTTTGCTGCTATCCAGACTAAACAGGCTCAGATTGGTCGTTGGATCAAGAGACATACAGACATTACCATGGCCCAGTTCGTAACTGACGTTGGCCGCTAAAAGCGTCAGGAGAGGGTCAGGATGCATGGAATGTATCAATCTGGCAAATTGATAATCTAGGGGCCGAATGATTCCTTGATGTTCCAGTTCTTGTAGATGACTCAACATACCAAAAGCTCCTCTTCACTGCTGAGCTCACCTTTGAAGAGCATGTCCAGTCCATTTACCAGTTGGAAAGAAGGCCTATGCGTGAAAATGCCGTGTTGCTTTGGGTCATCATCCTGAACACCTCGAAGAAACAGATAGATCACACTACCAAAGTGCTGTTCGTAGTCATAATCTGGAACCCGTTGTTTGAGTAGTCTGTGTAATGCTAGGGAGTAAAGTTGGTATTGGAGATCGTAACGGTGCTCGATCATCACCTGTTTCATGGTTTCTCTGGAGTAATCGCTGGGTCTATTGCCCAGCCAGTTCGATTTGTAGTCAAGAATATACCAGCGACCTTGGTATTTAAAGGTCAGGTCTATAAAGCCTTTCAGCATACCTTTCATGGTATGAAACTGCAGTTGCCCAGCTTCAGCGCTTAACGCATCATCTGCTGCAATTAGGTGGTTGAGCTTTTTGGGGGTAAGATGCTCAATGGGAAGGTAAAATTCCATCTCCACTCTACGGGCGGAGTCATCTAAATCCATCAATCGAAGATTGGCTCCATCCAGTGGTGCTTTTAGGCAACTTAACAACATTCCTTTAATGGCTGGCAGCCATTTCTCTTCGTAGCCGACTCTGGTCAGGTTCTCAAGTATGAAACTGTTCAGATATGGTTCACTATTGGCCGAGCGAAGTTCGTTCATGTCCAGCTCTTCGAACAGGCTATGCATGAATGTGCCTGGTTGCGCTCCTTTGGGAAAGTTAAAGAGGCTGAATGGTTCTGGTGGTTCTTCTTTAGTCGCTTTCTCTTTATTGATGGCGTTAGCTTCGCCAATGGCCTCAATATCAAAGCCTGGGGCTTCATTACTGGCATCAGCAGAAGAGTGGGAACTGTGCCGTGAAAGAGCTGAGTAGCTGGTTATCCACCAGTTTTGCTCAATGTTCTTGTTAAAATTTCTGGCGATTAGCTCAGTCTCCTGAGAAATTACTGGAGAATATGGTGACAGAGTATTTTCAGGAGGTTGTGAAATCGTAATTTGTTGATCTTCGCAGTCTTTGGAAATGTTCTCCAGCAGACCTCTAAGGTCTTTGCTGAATATTTCCTTTCCTTGGTTCAGTAGATAACCAATGGCGGTTTGATGAAGGTCGGTTTTGCCATCTTTACTTGGACTTCCTGACTTATAAGGCGCTATGCCGATATAGCAACAGTATACTGAACGGGTCAGGGCTACATAAAGCAGGCGAAGGTCTTCAGCCAGACGTTCCTGTTCAGAGAGCACTGATGCTTTGTCCGATGGGGTCAGTGCCAGCCAAGTTTCAGTGGTTTCATGGTCGTGGTATAGCGGTGAGCTAGCCTTGCGTAGATGACATAAGAAGGGAATAAAGACCACTTTGTATTCCAGTCCTTTGGACTTGTGAATGGTTATGATCTTGACCAGATTGCGCTCACTCTCGAGGTGAAGCTGCTGGTCATCCGCATTATGATTTGGCTTAGCTATCTGTTCAGAAAACCATCTGGTAAGAGCGTATGCTCCATGTTGTTCAAGGCAGGCAGCGGCGAGCTGTTCACCCAGATGTAACAGATCAGTCAGGCGTCGCTCGCCATCCTGAAAGGTCAATAACCGCTCAGAAATTTCCCGGTGGAAAATAAGCTGTCTCAACATAGGTAATATGCCTTTGTTTAGCCAGATCTCCCCATAATTGGTAAACTCTTCTACTGCACTTTCCCAAGCCTGTTCATCGTTATTTAGAGCATCTAATGCTTGGGCATCCAAGTGGAAGAGAGAGGTTGCCAATGCGGCCTTTAGCATTCGCTCGCTGGTGGGATGCAGAGAGGCCTGCAATATTTTTTCCAGATCAAAGGCTTCTTGGCAGGTAAACACAGAGTCTTGGTTACTCAGGTAGATACTGGCGATATTCTGGGCGGACAGCACTTCCCGCATTTTTTGACCATGCTTGCCGCTGCGCACCAGAATCGCAATATCACATGGTTGTAACGGTATTTTGTTACTACTATTACGCACCTGACAGTTACCGTGGTCAGCCGCGGTCAGCAGGCGATTAATCTCGGTGGCAGTAGCTTGGCTCATGCATTCCAGATAGTTATATGTGTTGATTGTTGGGCTGTCGTCACTCTCTATTAACCACAGTGTCATGGCGGGCAGAGCGTCTTCCTGAAGATAAAGACGCTTATCTGGAGAGCCGGGTGAATGGTGCACCGGCTCAAAGGGAATGTCGACGTTGTAAATAAATGGCGATGCAGAGCGCTGGAAGATCCCGTTAACTGCAGCCACCATGGCATCACTGGAGCGCCAGTTAGTGTCAAGCGTATAGTGGCTGTGAACTTGCTGGCGTGCCTGCATGTAAGTGAATATATCGGCGCCACGGAAGGCATAAATGGCCTGTTTTGGGTCGCCAATCATAAACAGGCCAACGTCTGGATCACTACCATCCATATAGATTTTATTGAAAATTCGGTACTGCAGTGGGTCGGTATCCTGAAATTCATCGATCATGGCAATGCGGTATTGGCCGCGAATCGCTTTAGCCAGTAACTCTCCATCACGCCATACTTCTGTTGCCTGCTCTTCTGGGCAAAGTGCAGTGGCAAGGTTGGCCAGTAAATCATCAAACGACAGCTGGTAACGGCTTGCCTTCAGCTGTGCTAGTTGAGACTTTATATGAAGCAGTGCATCCCGAATGATAAATCCTTTAAGGGCATCATCAAGGGAGACTGGTAGAGCGAGAAAGTCATCAATTTTCTGAAATACCGGGAGAGCTGGCAGAGTTCCGGTTTTCAGTAAGTTTTTCTTAAGAATTTCTGTGCCATAGATTTCCCAGCCATCCTTACTACTACCAAGCCTTGGGACTAGATCTTCGGAACTTAGAAATTGATCCATTTCGTGGAGACGGTTGAGGGGTTTGCAGTTTTTACGCAGCCCGCAGGACTGAATCAAATCCGCTAGACTATTATGGTTTTCCTGCCAGAGCTGCTTTAACTCGATAACTGGTTCCAGATACTTACGGATGAAGGCATCTATGGATTCAGGAACCTGATCTCCGTAAAGCCTCAGGTCAGTAAGCCCAATCCAGCGTCTTAGGTGGTTTAGCAGGTCGTTGGGGGTCTTCCATAGTGTGCGAACCAGTTTTACTAGGGGCTTGTCGAGAGGGTAGAAGGTGCGGCGCCAGTAATCGGCTGCACAGAGCTGCAGCATGGGTTCAATATCTGTAATCAGCTCACTGGAAAACAGTGTCCCACTTTCAAATGCGTGTTGCTTCAGCATTCGCTGGCAGAAACCGTGAATAGTGAAGATGGCTGCCTCATCCATTTGCTGTTCTGCAGCAATTAGCAATGCTTTGCACTGTTCAGGTTGCTCTGAATCATGGATTAGCTGATTGATAAATGGATCGCTTGATTTACCGGTAATAAAGGCTTCCTTGGTCTGATGGATTCTGGTTCTAATACGGTCTCGCAACTCTCCAGTGGCGGCTTCGGTGAACGTAACAACCAGAATCTGGTCAACAGTCAGTGGTGTTTTATGGTGCGTATGTTCACTGCCATGACCAAGCAATATGCGCAAATAAAGGTTGGCGATAGTGTAGGTTTTACCCGTGCCGGCACTGGCTTCAATCAGACGAAC